>NC_059280.1:3983707-4208707 GCF_017591435.1 Portunus trituberculatus
GAAGGGTCTTTGGAGATCAGAAGATTAATAACCACAGTCTTCACTATTTTTAATCCCCCACATAAGTTTCTAAAGCTATGTAAAATACCCAAATAGTAACCAGAATGAATAAGGAAAAGCGTCATGGTACTGAAGGGGTTAAGTATATTCCCTCGTGAACGCTAAAACCTATTCACTTGTGAGTTGTATGTCTGAATAGTACCATTGAACCACCGTCACCATCATCATCACCACTTATTGTGCCACCACCTTCACCGCCTCACCATCACCACCATCACCACTTGTCACTATGCCCCAGTCAGCACCTACACCGCCTTCACCAAACCACATATACCACCCCTACACTCTCTCATACACTATACACAAAGGAATCAGTCATGTTTTTATTTTTTAGTTATGCTTTACACTAGTTGACTAAGAAAACCATTCCATAGCTTAAATACAGTACAGCCTTCATACATTTTTGGTAGTTTCAAGTTCTTGTAGCCTACACCAGCGCTGCCTCTCCCGCCCGCTGCCAAGATGCCCTCTCAGGGAAGCATTGGTGAGGCGGGCGGCGGTGGTGAGTGGTGACTCCTATTACGGTGTTATATGCTCTTCTCTCTCACTTATTTATTTATTTATTTTTATTTATTTATTTTATTCTATTTATTTATTTATTTTATTTGTTTATTTTTTTTTCAGTTAGGGAGGTGGTGGCTTAGTGGATAATGTGGAGAGCATGGGTCGGGCTGACGTCCACGCGTAGGTTGGAATCCCACCACAAACCACTTTGAAGGTATGCCATTTGTGGAGTGGTTTAAAGTTAGCTACATGTCATTAAGATACCCAGGTTCTAGGTGGTTACGCCAAAGATGCGCTTTAGTGGTGATGTTATGGGCCCTTATATGGATACCACTATAAATAAGATTGCCTGCGCCAGTAATGGGTGGAAGCTAAACTGCGCTTCCCACATACACTCTTCAAGTATGCCTACAGGCGCTATAGGCCATACCATTAAAAAAAAGGTTATTAATATAGAAATTTTGTCACTCTGCCTCTATAAACATAGAAACCTTAAAAACACTCTTCTCTCTGCCACGACTGTTTTCCAAGGCCACAGAGATGACAAGCGGGGTTTTCAAGAGTGTTTCTCCAGTTAATAATGTAGAAAATTTGTCACTCTGCCTCTAGAACCATAAAGACACCTTGAAAACTCGTGTATTTAAATAAAGCCTTTTGAAATAGTGGAGGTGAAGCACAGAAGTGTTTCAAAATACGATCCTTATTGTCAAACACCCGCGCTGCACCTTCAGTTTTGAAAGAAGAATGTTTCTGTAATTCTAGTATTTTTAAGGATGTTTCTGTAATTCTAGTGACATGGTAACAAGTTTTCTGCATCATCAACAGGACAATTTTTTTTTTTTTTTTTTTTTTAAGGTTCTAGTTGAAGACAGCTTTTTAAGGGTGTTCTAGCTATATGTTAATAAGTTTTCTGCATTACCAACAGAACAAATACTCTTTTTCAAAGGTTCTAACATAAGTGACACGGGTTTTTTAGGGTGTTTTTGTGATTCTAGTGACATGTTAACAAGTCTTCTGCATTACCAATAGGATAGATACTCTTTTCAAAGGTTCTAACAGAAATGACACGGGTTTTTAAGGGTGTTTCTGTGATTCTAGTGACATGTTAACAAGTTTCCTGCATTACCAACAGGACAAATACTCTTTACAACTCGGCTAATCGTCTCTGTGGTCTTTGAAAAATGCTCGCGGTGAGAGAGGGAAGCCTTTATGAATGTGGCGCATTGACCCCTGACACGCCACCGCCAGCAGGGAGGGCGCTGGCAGGGTGAATGAGGAGACAGACATTGCAGGAGTGAGAGGTGAGGGGAGCTGTGACTGGAGATTCACCCCTTCAGTACTGGGAAGCTTTTTTACCTTGAGTTTTTGTGCATGATTAGACCATTTTATTGACATTAGGAAGTGTTTTTGAAGGAAGATTAATGGCCAGTTTTATTGTTATTGTTATTATTATTGCTATTGTTTTTTACTATAACTATTATTATTATTATTATTATTATTATTATTATTATTATTATTATTATTATTATTATTATAACATTCCCATAAACTTGTATCATTACCATCTACTACTACTACTACTACTACTACTACTACTACTACTACTACTACTACTACTACTACTACTACAAATACAACAGTAGGGTAATTACTACTACTACTACTACTACAAACACAACAGTAGGATAATCACTACTACTACTACTACTACTACTACTACTACTACTACTACTACTACTACTACTACAAGCACAACATTAGGGTAACTACTACTACTACTACTACTACTACTACTACTACTACTACTACTACTACTACTACTACTACTACTACAACAAACAACACACACAACAGTAGGGTAACAATAATTGCCAAAATTGATGCCTGTGGTAACTTTATTGAATGAGACAGCCTTACGTGCACAAACTCACCAAACTGTATCGCGAGTTTCATAACTGCACGAATGACAACCAGCGTGCATCCATCCGTGTGTCAAGTGTCATATATCAAGTGTCACAACCTTACCAGGACACACACACACACACACACACACACACACACACACACACACTTAAATTCAATCTTTAAGGGAGCTGGAATTTCAAATGGCCCTTTTTTTTATATTTTCTTGTCTTTAGCTGGTTTTTTTCTCTTGCATAGAATAGAAAAAAGAAAAAAAAAAAGAAATTTCCACCTTGGAGTGCTTCTAATACCTTATGTAGGGGCTTGGAGGGGGGTGAATGGGACGGAATTGGGGAGGGAACGCGGGGCGGCTAGTTGGTGGGGGACGCATGGGGGTAGTACGGGTGGGGCCAATGGGACTGTAGGCAGGGCGCTGGGGCGGAATGTGTGGCGTGTCGGGGGGAGTGAGGGTCGGTTGGGGCGGGGCAGGGGTTGGTCAGGGCGGGAGGGGGGTAAGATGGGTATCAGAATGTTGCCTCGTTTGGTAACACGGATGAAAGCGCAGGATGTCATGACGGTGTGTGGCTCGCAGCCCATGCACTCCTTCACCGCAGCCTCCACCTGTAGGACACACACACACACACACACACACACAGTCAGAATTAGTATGGTGTACAGTTGCATAATCTGTCGTATGTTTCAATATTATGTCAGTGATTGCACACACACACACAAAAAAAAAAAAAAAAAAAAAAAAAAAATGGCCACAAGAATGGTTCCAGAATTTGAAGGGATGACATATGAGGAGAGACTAAAGGCTATGGATCTACCAACCCTGGAACAGAGAAGCGAGAGAGGGGATCTGATACAAGTTTATAAATTGATCAACGGAATGGACCAAGTGGATAATGAGAAACTGATCCTGAGAGAAGAATATGACACTAGAAGCACAAGATTGCATAGTAAGAAACTGAGGAAGGGAAGATGTCTGAGAGATGTTAAAAAATAGAGTTTCCTGCAAAGATGTGTTGAGACGTGGAACAGTTTGAGTGAGGAAGTGGTGTCACCAACGAGTGTGCAGAGCTTTAACGAAAAATAGGGTAAGTGTAGATATGGAGACGGGGCCACACCAGCGTAAAGCCCAGGCCCTGTAAAACTACAACTAGGTAAATACACACACACACACACACAAACACACTGGCCAATGATTACCACCACCACCACCACCCCTGTCCCTTCACAATGAGACTCTTCCCTACCCTGCATCTCCTCCAACCCTGACACCACAGCAAGGCCCCCCACACACACACACACACACTGGCCCACCACCACCACTATCACCTGCCCTTCATACACTCCCTCACACATGCACACATGTAGACAGACTCACGAACACCTGGCTTACCTGCAGACCACAGCGAGTACAGGTGACGTTTGATGGTATTTTGATCCTCGTCATAGACAGGTTATAGTAGAACATGAATTTCAGGTCCAGCAGTGCATCATGGGTGTCCTTGGCAATTGATACTGATTGTCTGTGAGTGAGAGAGAGAGAGAGAGAGGGGAGAAGATGAGATGGATGATGAGAGAAAGAGAGAGAAAGATAGAGAATAAAAGCAGGAAGAAAAGAGAAAAAGGTTGAAAGAGAGAGAGGGGGATAGGAAGATGAGAGAGAGATAGAGAGAGTATAAGCAGGAAGAAAAGAGAGAGAGAGTTATGTTCTGTCAAAGTCCTTGTTTAAATATGCTCTGTTCTCTCACCATGACTGTTTCTAAGGCCACAGAAATTATTAGCTAGTTTTTCAAGAGTTTCTCCCGTTAATAATGCAGAAATCTTGTCACTTTGCCTCTAGAACCATAAAAAAACAAATTGAAAACCCTTACTACTTCAACTGGAGCCTTTTAAAAGAGTGTTTCTCCAGTTAATAATGCAGAAACCTTATCACTCTGTCTATAGAAGCATAAAAACACCTTAAAAACTTAGCTAGATTTAAAATAAAGTCTTTTGAAAGAGTGGAGGTGACGTGGCCTTAGAGAGAGAGAGAGAGAGAGAGAGAGAGAGAGAGAGAGAGAGAGAGAGAGAGCATTTAGCAAGCCACTAAGAGATTGAAAACATGAAGAAGAGGAAGATTAACGATAGGAAAGAAAATAGACAAATGAAAATAAATGAGAGAGAACACACACACACACACACACACACACACACACACACACACACACACACACACACACACACACACACACACACACACACACCTGTTGAAGCAGTTGAATTGCCAAGGTTCTGTAAAGTCTTCTGGGATTTCCGAAGGGCATATGTAGTACTTTAAGTCAACATAGTCTGTCACGTCGTACTGGGCCGCCACGGTGAAACGCTGCACGGAGAGAGAGAGAGAGAGAGAGATATATGGTTAGGAAGATGAGAGAAAGAGAAAAATAGAGAGAGTAGAAGCAGGAGTGAAAGAAAAGTTGAGAGAGAGAGAGAGAGAGAGAGAGAGAGAGAGAGAGAGAGAGAGAGAGAGAGAAATGAAAAGAAAAGAAATAAAGGAAAAAAGGAAAGAAAACAAAGATAGAAAGTTTTGAAAGAAGGAAAAAATAAATAAATACGTACTTAGAAAAAATAATTAAATAAAAAAATAGTGAAATGCAAACTTTGAGAAAAAAAACATTATTTATTTATTTTATTTATTTATTTATTTATTTATTTATTTATTTATTTATTTATTTATTTATTTATTTATATGTTAGCATGTCCTTTGTTTTTCCCATACTCCCTTTCTGTCTGACGTCACATCTTTCCCCTCAGTCCTCGCTCGCCGCTGCCTCAGGTGACACGCTACCGTAAATACACTTTCATAATGGACTCAGGTGTCTCCATGCTACCCCTTGTTTTACGACAACTACCACATTTATTTATTTATTTATTTATTTATTTATTTATTTATTTTCTTACCTTACCAGCTGTCAGTTCCAGGTCAGAGTCAACCAGCACTCCACCGGGCTGATTTAGAGGAAAGAATAGAAAAAAAACATTATTACAAGGAAATATATGTGTATGTATGCTGTGTGTGTGTGTGTGTGTGTGTGTGTGTGTGTGTGTGTGTGTACGTACCCAGGCACTTAAGCAGTTGAATCCTGTAGGGTGGAACATCTTCATAAAAGGATCACCACATATTCCTTGTATCACCTGCGAGAGAGAGAGAGAGAGAGAGAGAGAGAGAGAGAGAGAGAGAGAGAGAGAGAGAGAGAGAGAGAGAGAGAGAGAGAAAGAATATTAAATCAAGAATATCATTAACTTCAACTCCTCCTCCTTCTCCTTCTCCTTCTTCTTCTCCTTCTCCTTCTTCTCCTCCTCCTTCTTCTCCTCCTCCTCCTCCTCCTCCTCCTCCTCCTCCTCCTCCTCCTCCTCCTCCTCCTCCTCTACACATCACACACAAACTTGCTAACAATCATCGGCAAAGAATTTATTTATGTATTTTTTTGTAAGATGTGAAAACTGGCTAAGTACAGCAAAAATAGAAGGAAAAAAGGCCCACTCAGTTGCCAGTCCCCGTACAGGTCTGAAAGGGTCAGCCGAAAGACAGGAATTGAGATAGATAAATAAAAAATGGTCATTCTTTTCTCACCATGAGTAGTAGAATGATTGTTTTTGGCGCCATCTTGGTGGTGGTGGTGGCGGTGGTGGTGTTGTTGGTGGTGCTTGTCTTGGTGGAGACAATGTCATTTTTGTGTAAACCTCTTCCTTATATACACTGAGGAAAGAGGAGCAGGAGGAGGAGGAGGAGGAGGAGGAGGAGGAGGAGGAGGAGGAAGAAGAAGAAGACTTATTTCGAAAGATGTTCCTTGTGTTTTGATTCAGAGGAGGAGGAAGAGGAGGAGGAGGAAAACTTATTTTGAAAGATGTTCCTTGTGTTTTGATTCAGAGGAGGAAGAGGAAGAGGAAGAGGAGGAGGAGGAAGAAGAAGAAGACTTATTTTGAAAGATATACCTTGTTTTTTTATTCAACCTCTCTTCTTTTCTTTTTCCTTTTTGTAAATTTCTGAGCAAATACTCTCTCTCTCTCTCTCTCTCTCTCTCTCTCTCTCTCTCTCTCTCTCTCTCTCTCTCTCTCTCTCTCTCTCTCTCCTCTCACCCAAATTCATGTATCTCTTTTCAACAGATTCATTTTGTGACCAGGAACACTCCAACAACCTTTGACCTGAAGTGACCCAACATGCTGAGGTCATGCTGTCATTTTAGCTGAGGTCAGTGCAATTAAGTTTGTTCAGATTCAGTATGCTGTGTGGCCTTGCTGTGGTGGCAGGGTTAGAGGAGGTGCAGGGCAGGGAACCGTCTCATTGTGAAGAGGCAGGGGTGGTGGTGGGGCCTTGCTGTGGTGGCAGGGTCGGAGGTACAGGGTAGGGAATGGTCTCATTGTGAAGATGCAGGGGTGGTGGTAGGGCCTTGCTGTGGTGGCAGGGTTGGAGGTGTAGGGTAGGGAACCATCTCATTGTGAAGAGGCATGGGTGGTGGTGTGACCTTGCTGTGGTGGCATGGTTGGAGGAGGTACAGGGTAGGGAACAGTCTCATTGTGAAGAGGCAGGGGTGGTGGTAGGGCCTTGCTGTGGTGTCAGGGTTGGAGGAGGTACAAGGTAGGGAATGGTCTCATTGTGAAGAGGCAGGGGTGGTGGTGGGGCCTTGCTGTGGTGGTAGGGTTGGAGGTACAGGGTAGGGAATGGTCTCATTGTGAAGGGGTATTGGTGGGGTAAGACCACACTTTTACTTTACTTCTTCTCGGCAGCAGGGCAGATGAGTGTGCAACCAAATAATAAGTTGTCTATATAGATTCTTTCAACTTTCATCCATGTGTCTATATAGAGTTTCCTGCAAATGTGCATTCCAGACTGACATCTCTATATGAACTCTGCCACAACACTGAACAAACAATGGAATCTCTACATAGGTGTTATTATGTTTGGTTGGTGATAATGTGTGTCAGTATATTTGTGTGAATGATTTGGAGTCACTCACATCCAGGACTTGTCTCCTACATGGACTTGACTTCCACTTCTCTTCCTATTTTCACTCACTTGTTTTGTAGGTGTTAATTTTTAGGCAATATTCTGGCGTGTGATCCAGTTCTTCCTCCTTGATGTGATAGACTGATAACAAAAGAAATTAATAAAAGATAAAAACATTCCCAGTACTAGCTAATATGTATAGCATATCCACCACTGACAGAGCATAAGTGGTGACCGGCCTTGAGAGGGAATATTGGAAAGTGTTTGAGTATTTTATATGCCAAATAGCAACTTATTTTATGAACTTTTTTTTTACCATGTGGGGTTTTCACGGGAACTTATGGGCTAAAGGGGATACTTTCTGGGGTACCTCCTATCTGAAAGCCCATCCGCTAGGAAACCGTAACTTCAAGTGAGGAAGCCCTACCTACACTCGGACATTGAACAGGATTCGAACCCTTGCACTTGGAGACCCCTTGGACCCCAAAACACACATGGTTCCACTGTACAATGGCGGCCCTTAATACTTGTAAGGAATGGTCTATATACACACCATGCAGTAAAGTCGGAACAAACATTTGTATAGAGGCCAGCCCACAAAAAGTCATAATTTCTAAATGTCTATATAAATCCTCTGCCAGGAAGGTGTTAATACAAATAAATGCAGGTAACTCTTGATTTACGCATGTTTAATTTACACGTTTTTGTTAATAAGCGACCGAAAAAATATTATTAATTAAATTTGCGCGATGGGTTTGCTTATACACGATTTGAACCACATCCCGCATCCCCCCTATTATCTAGTGTTGTTTAGGAGAATTACAAGTTTGTTTTATGCCAATTTTTGAAATACGCGATGCCTCTTGGAACGCATCTATCATGGAAATTGAGAGTTACTTGTGCTTGTGTTATGACAGTACAGTAGCAGAAACTCTTACACCACATGACACTAAGTAGAAACTGTCGCCAACTTTACGCAGTAGCCACAGATAAATAAATCCACTGTTTATTACCATTTATAGACATACTCACCACCACCACCACTATCCGTACACCAGCTTCCTCACCACCACCTCACTGATCACCCACTGCCCGCCACCTGCCACTGACAATCACACATTACTACACCACCTTGTCATTCATTGCATTGTATATTAATTGACCCTCTCATCACTCTCCCTCTCTCCTCTCATCCTCTCTTCTCTCTTTCTCTCTGTCACACGTGCAGTAATAACAGTTTTGTCTTCAGGTTTGTTTTTCTTCTTTTAAATGTGTATTGAAAAGCATTACACTTGTTTGTAGATGTGGCAGATGCAGCCATTGTGATCTGTGTGTGTGTGTGTGTGTGTGTGTGTGTGTGTGTGTGTGTGTGTGTGTGTGTGTGTGTGTGTGTGTGTGTGTGTGTGTGTGTGTGTGTGTGTGTTTACCTAGTTGTATGTTACATGGTTCGAGTGGGGCTCCTAGTGACCTGTCTCCATATCTACATTTATCCAACTTTTCTTTCAATTTGTGCACACTTTCCGGTGCTACAGTCTCTTCACTCAGTCCATTCCAGATGTCCACTGTCCTGTGTGGAAAACTGAACTTCTTAATGTTCCTCAGACACTGACTTTTCATGATCTTGGAGTGTCCTCTTGTTCATCTATCTCCATCCTTTGTCAGTGTTACCAGGTCTTGTCTGTCTATCTTTTCCTTGCAGTTTTTTTTTTTTTTTTTTTTTTTTTTTTTTTTTTTACATTAGAAGGGCACTGGCCAAGGGAAAACAGTGTTGGAAAAAAAAAATCCCGCTGGTTGCCAGGCCCTGTTGAGAGGAAAGTAGGAGAAAGAAAAAACAAAAAAATCTAAAAGGAGGGTCCAGTTAACGTAAGAGGTGTCTTGACACTCCTCTTTTGAAAGAGTTTAAGTCATAGGCAGGTGGAAATACAGACACAGGTAGAGAGTTCCAGAGTTTACCAGTGTAGGGAATGAAGGAGTGAAGATACTGGTTAACTCTTGCATTAGGAAGATGGACAGAATAGGGATGAGAAGAAGTAGAGAGTCTTGTGCAGCGAGGCCGCAGGAGGGGGAAGGCATGCAGTTAGCAAGTTCAGAAGAGCAGACAGCATGAAAACAGCGGTAGAAGACAGATAAAGATGCAACATTGCGGCGGTGACTTAAAGAATCAAGACAGTCAGTTAGAGGAGAAGAGTTGATAAGACGAAAAGCTTTAGATTCCACCTTGTTTAGTAAAGCTGTGTGTGGATCCCCCAGACATGAGAGCCATACTCCATACACGGGCGGATAAGGCCCTGTACAGAGCAAGCAGCTGGGAGGGAGAGAAAATGGACGAAGACGCCACAGGACACCTAACTTCTTGGAAGCTGATTTAGCAAGAGTAGAGATGTGAAATTTCCAGTTTAGATTTTTAGTGAAGGATAGACCGAGTGTGTTTAATGTAGAGGAGAGGGAAGTTGAGTGTTATTGAAGAAGAGAGGATAGTTGTCTGGAAGGTTATGTCGAGTAGATAGTTGTAGAAATTGAGTTTTGAGGCATTGAACAAAACCAGGTTTTCTCTGCCCCAATCAGAAACAAGTGAAAGATCAGAAGTTAGGCGTCCTATAGCATCTCGCCTTGAGTCATTTAATTGTTGTTGGGTTGGGCGTCTGTTGAACGCTGTTGAATAATGCAAGGTGGTATCATCAGCATAGGA
Source organism: Portunus trituberculatus (assembly GCF_017591435.1). Taxonomy (NCBI): domain Eukaryota; kingdom Metazoa; phylum Arthropoda; class Malacostraca; order Decapoda; family Portunidae; genus Portunus; species Portunus trituberculatus. The sequence goes on from NC_059280.1 coordinate 3,993,862, forward strand.
GTGGATAGGGCATTGAGTCAGATTTAGGAGATCATTGATGAATAATAGAAAGAGAGTGGGTGATAGGACAGAACCCTGTGGAACACCACTGTTGATAGTTTTAGGGAAGAACAGTGACCGTCTACTACAGCAGCAATAGAACGATCGGAAAGGAAACTGGAGATGAAGGTACAGAGAGAAGGATAGAATCCGTAGGAGGGTAGTTTAGAAATTAAAGATTTGTGCCAGACTCTATCGAAGGCTTTCGATATGTCAAGGCCGACAGCAAAGGTTTCACCGAAGTCCCTAAAAGAGGATGACCAAGATTCAGTTAGGAAAGTAAGAAGATCACCAGTAGATCTGCCTTTACGGAAACCATACTGGCAATCAGAGAGAAGGTTGTGAGCTGATAGATGCCTCATTATCTTCCTATTAAGGATAGACTCAAAGGCTTTAGAAAGGCAGGAAATCAAAGCTATAGGGCGGTAGTTAGAAGGATTGGAGTGGTCACCTTTTTAGGGACAGGTTGAATGTGAGCAAACTTCCAGCAAGAAGGATAAATAGAAGTAGAGAGACACAGATGAAAGAGTTTGACCAGGCAGTGAGCGAGTTCGGAAGCACAGTTTTTGAGAACAACAGGAGGGACTCCATCCGGACCGTAAGCCTTCCGAGAATCAAGGCCAGAGAGGGCCAGGAAAACGTCTTTATAAAGAATTTTAATTTTAGGGATGAAGTAGTCAGAGGGTGGAGGAGTAGGAGGAATATGCCCAGAATCATCCAAAGTTGAGTTGGTAGCAAAGGTTTGAGCGAAGAGTTCAGCTTTAGAAAAGAAGAGACAGCTGTAGAGCCATCTGGATGAAGTAAAGGAGGGAAAGACGAAGAAGTAAAGTTGTTAGAGATATTATTGGCTAGATGCCAGAAATCTCGAGAGGAGTTAGAATTGGAAAGACTTTGACATTTTCTATTGATGAAAGAGTTTTTAGTAAGTTGGAGAATAGATTTGGCATGATTACGGGCAGAAATATATAGGGCATGAGTTTCAGCAGTTGGATGGCTACGGAACCGTTTGTGAGCCGCCTCTCTATCATTGACAGCACGAGAACAAGCAGAGTTAAACCAAGGCTTTTTAGCTTTAGGGTTAGAGAAAGTATGAGGAATGTATAGCTCCATGCCAGAGATAATCACCTCTGTTATGCGCTCGGCACAAAGAGAAGGATCTCTGACATGAAAACAATAATCATCCCAAGGAAATCAGAATAGTACTGCCTTAGTTCCTCCCACTTAGCAGAGTTAAAATGCCAGAAGCACCTCCGCTTAGGCGGGTCCTGAGGCTGCACTGGAGTGATAGAACAGGTAACGGAAATTAGATTGTGGTCGGAGGAGCCCAACGGAGAGGAAAGTTTAACAGAGTAAGCAGAAGGGTTGGAGGTTAGGAAAAGATCAAGAATGTTGGGCGTGTCTCCAAGGCGGTCAGGAATACGGGTAGGGAACTGCACTAGCTGCTCTAGGTCATGAAGGATAGCAAAGTTGAAGGTTTGTTCACCAGGTTGGTCAGTGAAAGAAGATGAAAGCCAAAGCTGGTGGTGAACATTGAAATCCCTAAAATGGAGATCTCAGCAAAAGGAAAGTGAGATAAGATGTGCTCCACCTTGGAAGTCAAATAGTCAAAGAATTTTACATAGTCAGAGGAATTAGGTGAGAGGTATACAGCACAGATGAATTTAGTTAGAGAGTGACATTGAAGTCTTAGCCAGATGGTAGAAAATTCTGAAGATTCAAGATTGTGGGCACGAGAGCAAGTGGTGTCGTTACGCACGTATGCGCAACATCCAGCTTTGGATTGAAAATGAGGATAGAGCAAGTAGGAGGGAACAGAAAAGGGGCTGCTGTCAGTAGTCACAGACAACTGTGTTTCGGTTAGGAAGAGAAGATGAGGTTTAGTAGAGGAGAGGTGGTGTTCCACAGATTGAAAATTAGAACGAAGGCCACGAATGTTGCAGAAATTGATAGTGAAAGTATTAGATGAAGTGTCAAGACACCCAAGGTGTCCGACCTGGGGACATTTATGGTCCCCTCCCCAGAGGGGGACTCCGAGGCAGGGCGTGGTGAAGCCATTATTAAATTTTGATTTGAAGAGAGTGTAAAAGTGTAAGGTGTTGTAGTGTAGTGTAGGAAGTAGTAGAAGGTGTCTTTAGAGGGCAGGCTGCAGCTGCTCAATTGTATAAATGAGACCACAAAGGGAACCGGGAAGAGAGGACACGGGGAATCACTCAGTCTGCAGCACTGCCTACATCCCCGTAAGTACCTCTCCTGGAGTATTCCACCGGGCGGCAGGTGACTACTGCCTACTCCTACGAGTTTACTAACTTATACATCATTATTAGGTCTCCTATTCCCTGTGTGTAATTCACTGTTTGATCTGCTGCAGTCTCTGATGAGACAGCCAGACGTTACCCTATGGAACGAGCTCAGAGCTCATTGTTTCCGATCTTCGGATAAGCCTGAGACCAGGCACACACCACACACCGGGACAACAAGGTCACAACTCCTCGATTTACATCCCGTACCTACTCACTGCTAGGTGAACAGGGGCTACACGTGAAAGGAGACACACCCAAATATCTCCACCTGGCCAGGGAATCGAACTGCGGTCATCTGGCTTGTGAAGCCAGCGCTCTAACCACTGAGCTACCGGGCCGTGTGTGTGTGTGTGTGTGTGTGTGTCATTCTCACATCAATTTTCTGTACGAAGCTTTAGTGAAAGTTTCTATAGTCCTCAAAAGATCAGTATATAAATGTCTATTAGATGATCAAGGATTAGTTTCTAGTTACTGTGTGAAAATCTGCTTGTTTGGAGAAATTTTAGTGTGGGTGGCGGAGGCTGACGAAGAGGTAGTTTGACAGAGGTCTTCAAGTGGTGCAGGGAAGACACAAATTAATTCACACACACACACATACACATACACACTACAAGAATGGTTCCAGAATTTGAAGGGATGATATATGAGGAGAGACTAAAGGCTATGGATCTACCAACCCTGGAACAAAGAAGGGAGAGAGAGAGAGGGGATCTGATACAAGTTTATAAATTGATCAATGGAATGGACCAAGTGGATAATAAGAATCTGATCCTGAGAAAAGAATATGACATTTGAAGCACAAGATTGCATAGTAAAAAGCTGAGAAAGGGAAGATGTCTAAGAGCTATTAAAAAATATAGTTTCCCGCAAAGATGTGTTGAGACTTGGAACAGTTTGAGTGAGGAAGTGGTGTCAGCAAAGAGTGTGCAGAGCTTTAAAGAAAAATTGTATAAGTGTAGATATGGAGATGGGGCCACACCAGCGTAAAGCCCAGGCCCTGGAAAACTACAACTAGGTAAATACCACAAGGTAAATACACAGACAACTTTTCAAAACAAATCTTGCAGTGACAAATTGAGAAAGAGAATTATGATGAGGAGGATGAAAAGTCACAAACTCCAGTGACTTTTTCTCCCTCACAGTCACAACACACAATCACATCTTCCTCAAAACAAAAGAGAAGATAACAGATAAAAAAAATCCTGCCAAATCAGAGGGAGAGAGAGAGAGAGGAAGGTGGTGGAGGCAAGACAAATAAGGAGAGAGATAATGGTGTTGCATCTCTTGTTGTTTGAAGTTGTTAGGTGTGTTGAAGCCTTGTCTCCATTGACCCCTTCAGTACCAGGACGTGTTTTCATATTCATTCTGGTGACTATTTGGTGATTTGATACAGCTTTAGAAACTTATGCAGGGGTTTAAAATAGTGAAGACTGACCATTAATCTTCTGCCCCTTCCTGATGTCTATAAAATGGTCTATTCCTACACAAAACTTACATTTTCATATCTATTCTAGTTATTTGGTGATTTGATACAGCTTCAGAAACTTATGTGGGGGATTAAAATAGTGAAGACCGTGGCCATTAATCTTCTGACCTCCATAAACCCTTCCTAATGTCAATAAAATGGTTTAATCACACAAAATTCAAGGTAAAAATGTGTCCCAGTACTGAAGGGGTTAAAATAGTGAAGACTGTGGCCATTAATCTTCTGACCTCCATAAACCCTTCCTAATGTCAATAAAATGGTCTAATCACACAAAACTCAAGGTAAAAATCCTAGTACTGAAGGAGTTAATGTGCAAAAAGCAAGTTATGAGAACGTCATTTTTCGTGAACATCTTCGTTACCTCTTGAAAATTACTCTAACTTGCACTTCTTCCTCTTTTTCAGCTGATTATCCCATCTTTATACGGGGTCGCTGTTTTTGATGAGTCTCCTCCACCTGCGTCTGTCACTAACCATATTGTTTTGCAGTCCTATCTTGAGTCTTCCTCTCCTCCTTCCTTGCATTTCCATATCCAGGGCTCTCCTCTCCTTGCTTGCTGCATCCCTCCTCATTACGTGCCCTTATCATCTTAGCCTTGCTTCCTGAGTTGTCTTCGATATCTCTCCCACCTTCACTGTTCCTCTGATCCTTGTATTGCTTATTTTCCCCTTCCTTGTCATGCCACACATCCAATGTAACATCCTCATTTCTGTTACTTCTGTCCTCTGGTTGTTTACTTTTTTCACAGGCAATGTCTCTGCTCCATGTTATTACTGGTCTCACCACAGTCTTATATACCTTTCCCTTTAGTTTTACTGGCACTCTAACATGCACTAAATCCAAATATTTACTTACCTAATTCTTTGACCAATGCAAGAGTTAACCAGTATTGTCAATCATTAATCTCTTTCTCTGGTAAACTCTGGAACTCCCTGCCTACTTCAGTATTTCCATCTTCCTACGACTTGACTTCTTTTAAGAGGGAGGTTTCAAGACATTTGTCCCAGACTCTTGGTAACTCTTATTATCTTTTAAGGGAACTGGTAATCAAGTGAGCCTTTTTTTATCATTATTATTATTATTTTTGTTACCCTTGCCCAGCTTCCCCTCGATTAAAAAAAAAAGATAATTCCTTGGAGATTGATAGTGACTGTTTAGATAGTTTGAGGCTGTTACATTACATTATCTCACCTGTGTAGCCTATAGCCACATCTAGATTATAGTGTACAGTTCTGGTCACATTAAGGAAGGAAGTAGGTCTATTGGAGTCAGTGCAAAGAAGGATGTCTAAAAGGATACAGGAGATGAAGGATATTCACTGCAAAACTAGACTGAAGGAATGAAACATAAATTCCTTAGAGAGACGTAGGTTAAGAAGGGACCTGATGGCTGTGTTGAAGTGGTGTAGGGGGTGTTATGGCAGTTTTGAAGTGGTGTAGGGGGGTGTTATAGCAGTGTTGAAGTGGTGTAGGGGGTGTTATGGGAGTGTTGAAGTGGTGTAGGGGGTGTTATAGCAGTGTTGAAGTGGTGTAGGGGGTGTTGTGGCAGTGTTGAAGTGGTGTAGGGGTGTTATAGCAGTGTTGAAGTGGTGTAGGGGTGTTGTGGCAGTGTTGAAGTGGTGTAGGGGTGTTATGGCAGTTTTGAAGTGGTGTAGGGGGGTGTTATAGCAGTGTTGAAGTGGTGTAGGGGGTGTTATGGGAGTGTTGAAGTGGTGTAGGGGGTGTTATAGCAGTGTTGAAGTGGTGTAGGGGGTGTTGTGGCAGTGTTGAAGTGGTGTAGGGGTGTTATAGCAGTGTTGAAGTGGTGTAGGGGTGTTGTGGCAGTGTTGAAGTGGTGTAGGGGTGTTGTGGCAGTGTTGAAGTGGTGTAGGGGGTGTTGTGGCAGTGTTGAAGTGGTGTAGGGGGTGTTATGGCAGTGTTGAAGTGGTGTAGGGGTAGTTGTAGCAGTGTTGAAGTGGTGTAGGGGGTGTTGTGGCAGTGTTGAAGTGGTGTAGGGGTGTTACAGCAGTGTTGAAGTGGTGTAGGGGTGTTGTGGCAGTGTTGAAATGGTGTAGGGGTCACAACAAAGGGGACATGAGCTGAGTTCTTAGTAGTAGCCAGGATGGAACCAGAAATAATGGGTTCAAGCTCAAGAAATACAGTGGTACCTCAACGTATGATTTTAATAGTTCCATGACGATCGTTGTATATCAAAAAAATTGTATATCAGATCTATTTTTCCTATAGAAATTAATGGAAATAGAATTAATTCGTTCATGTGATATGAATTTACCCGCACCCAAAAAGAAAAAAAAAATCAACGTGCTTTAGATACCAACCAAATATAGATTTAGTATAAGATAAATACAGTGTTTATTGTATGCATGATATAAATGAACTATATTGCTCAAAATAACAACTTAACTTGCAAAAGTCGGGACACATCGATAGACGTTCATCACGCAAGACTCAGGGCACGTCCATAGACGCCTAGGCTTTTTACGGCTATATTTTGGCTATTTTCTTCCTGTTTTCTTTGTTTCTGAGGTGGCAACACTCATCAGGAGTAAACATATGCTCTACATCACTGTGTCACCAACTCCCACGATGGATGGCGGGAGCGACACTGATTTCACTGTCTGATTCCGCCATCTCTCCTGCGTGCTTTACTTCTATACCTCGGGTCTCTCGCCATGTGACGGGAAGACAACTTTTGAAGGAGAGTGGTATCAGAACAGGAGAGAGAGAGAGAGAGGATACAAGGGGCCCGTTTTCTATCGCTCTAGCCAAGGCCGCTGAACCCGATCGGACACAAGGCCACGTAAACCAATGATACCACCTCATTCAACCTGTGATATTTTGGTAACCATGACATCTAGAAACTTCTGGTTTTTTGCATTGCAAAGAGGAAGAGTTGCTTGTGGGCAGAACACCATTTGTACTCACTCGTTTATTGAATTTCTAAGTGTAATCAGTATGTGAATACAGGCTACTTTGTGTGTTTCTCGCCAAACTTTTATTTAAGAAAAATACACACTGCTGAGGAGCACAGACACATACATGCACATGCCGCCATGGTACAGTGGAACCCTGCATGCTTTGGGGTCCGAGGGGTATCCAAGCACACGGGTTCGAATCCTGTCCACGGTCCAAGTGTAGGTTGGGCTTCCTCACTCGGGGCAATGGTCTCCTAACGGGTGGGCTTTGAGATAGGTGGTACCACAAAAAGTATCCCCTTTAGCCCAGAAATTCCCGTGAAAACTCCACATGGAATAAATGAAAAAAGAAAAAGGATCAACAACAATACAACGTGGGCTGAATGTTAGGGTGGAAGCGGATAGCCAAGTGATCACTGCGCCATCTACCAATAGCTATTCATATCTTAAAAATATTGTCGTATTTCAAGGCGTAAATTATATGAAATTTTTCATCGTATATAAAAAAAATGTAATTGTTTTTGCTTTTGATAAGGTAGAAATCATGTTAATCTGTCAATAGAACCATCAAACTATCCTTAAAAATCTGTGCGACTGAAACAAGAGTCTTTTTAATATATAGGTTATGTGGCCACTATTTTCAAAGTCCACAAATATGAAGAGCTTTGTTCATATGAATGTTATTGCTATACAAAAAGTAGAAATCATATTAATCTTTTAATAGATCTATCAAACTACTGTTAAATACCGTGATATTGAAACACAAGTCTTTTAGAATTACAACTTATGTGGCCACTACTTTTTCAAACTCCACAGTTATGAGGAGCTTTGTTTGTAAGAGTGTTTTTGCTTTTGATAAGGTAGACATCAATGTAATCTGTCAATAGAACCATCAAACCTCCCTTAAAGACCTGTGTGACTGAAAAAAGTCTTTGAAATATAGGTTATGTTGCCAAAATTTTTCAAAGTCCATACATATGAGGAGCTTGGTTTGTATGAGTGTTTTTGCTATATATAAAGTAAAAATCATATTAATCTGTCAATAGAACTATCAAACTATCCTTAAAAACCTGTATAACTGACACGAGAGTCTTTTTAAAGTACATGTCATGTGGCCACTATTTTTCAAAGTCCACAGAGATGAGAAAATCATTTTTGTAAGAGTTTTTATGCTATCGATAAAGTAAATATCATATTAATCTATCAATAGAACCATGAAAATGCCCTTAAAACTTGTGTAACTGAAACAAAAGTCTTTTGAATATACATGTTATGTGGCCACGATTTTTCAAACTTCACAGAGATGATTAAATGTTTCTGTAGTAGTGTTTTTGCTGTTGATAAGGTAGAAATCATGTTAATCCATCAATAGAACCATCACGCTAATCTGAAAAACCTGTGTGATTGAAACAAGAGTCTTTTTAAAATACATGTTATGGGGCAACTATTTTCCAAAGTCCACAGCAATGATAGAAATGATCTGTAAGAATGTTTTTTTCTATTAATAAGGTAGAAATTATGTTAATCTGTCAGTGGAACCACAAAACTACCCTTAGAAACAATAGTCTTTTAGAAATACAAATTATGTGGCCACTATTTTTCAAAGTTCACAGTTATGAGGAACTTTGCTCATAAGAATGTTTTTGCTTTTAATAAGGTAGACATCATGTTAATCTGTCAATGGAACCATCAAACCTCCCTTAAAAATGTGTGTGACTGAAACAAGAGTCTTTTTAATATATAGGTTATGTGACCACTATTTTCAAAGTCAACACATATGAGGAGCTTGGTTTGTATGAAGGGTTTTGCTATATATGTATATTTCTTACTGCAAATACTGCTTCTGCTTCTGCTTCTGCTTCTGCTTCTGCTACTTCTACTTCTACTTCTACTTCTACTTCTACTTCTACTTCTACTACTACTTCTACTTCTTCTTCTTCTTCTTCTTCTTCTTCTTCTTCTTCTTCTTCTTCTTCTTCTTCTTCTTCTTCTTCTTCTTCTTCTTCTTCTTCTTCTTCTTCTTCTTCTTCTTCTTCTTCTACTACTACTACTACTACTACTACTACTACTACTACTACTACTACTACTACACACACACACACACGGGACATCGTCGATGGCGGATGTGGTCGCTGAGCTCCAGAGCAATCATCTCTAATTCTACAGTTACCATTGCCTAAGAGTAACCAAGGTGGGAAAGGAGCTGGTAATGTTTGTCCCGTCTCCATATAGTCATGTTAACTGTTGATTAGCAAAATAATGTCCAGGGAAGGTAAATATAAACTGTAGCCTGCGTTTGAGCCATCAGCTGGTTTGTTTACATCTGCGCAACATGGCGGCCGTGAACTCGAAAGATGAATCAGACTTCACAGGATTTCAAGGAATAATGGAGAAGAGCGCTTATGTGAAGAAAATTCTGGAGTTGGAAGGTAAAATTGAAAACTGTTTGAAAAGTATGGGGGCCTGGAAACGAGTTATGACAATGTAATGAAAGAGTGTGCCGATATGAAGAAGGAAAATGAAGCACTGAAAGAGGAAGTTAAGCTAATTAAAGTGAATTGCGAAAAATGTGGAGAATCTCTAGGAAAAGTGATGGAGAAGCAGGCTGAATGGAAAAAAAGTCAGGAAGTGGAAAGAAAGGAGGTAAATTACAAAGTTGCAAGTCTGGAAAAGGAAATCAAAGAGTCTGGGGAGAAAACTTTGGGCCTTGCTGAAATTATAGATCAACAGATCATAGAAGAGAAGATAGCTGAGAAAGTGGTGAAGGTTATTAAGTCAAATGAGACATTGGTGAGGAAACTGTAGACAAAAAGAGATGTGTGGTGATATTTGGTGTGGAGGAGGATAAGACACCGAGTAAAATGGAGAGAGAAAAACATAAAAAAGGTGATAAATAATATCATTAATGTGGTGCAGGAGGAGGGAAAAGACCTAGTACAAGAAATAGAGGACTTCCATAGAATTGGAAAGTTCACAAGAGAAGGTATGAGGCCAATAAGAATCAAACTTAAGTCACAAAAGGATGTAGATGAATTGGTGGAGAAGTCATGGAGGCTAGCCCAGCAGGAAACAACAAGGAAGATTTGGTTGAGAAGAGATCTCGGTGAAAAGGAAAGAGAAATGTTAAATGAGTTGAGAAAGGAGGCTTTGAAAAAAATGAAGAGAGGACAGAAGAGGAGAAGAAAGAGTTTTTCTGGAGAATCTTGGATATGAGACTGAGGAAGTGGTTCATAACCCAGAAAAGTACAGCAAGAAAGGACTAAAGAAACTTACGTATGAGCGGAATGTAATGTATTCCAACATAAATGGAGTGATATCGGGATTTTAGAACTCAACGATTACTTGAGGGACAAGAACCCAGATATTGTGGGTCTTACTGAAACAAAACTGAGAGAGGAGAAGACCTGATGATGGTTGGAGAAGGAAATATAATGTTTGGAAAAGAAATAGAGTAGGTAAGATGGGAGGAGGAGTGATGTTGCTGGTTAAAAAGATATAAAGGTGGATCAAGTGAAAGAAGGTATGGGAAAGGCAGAAGTGCTAAAGATCAGAGCAGAAACTAATGAAGGAAAAAGAGGCACTACATAGTGGTGTACGTACCACCTAAGACAAATGCATGGTCAGTACAGGAATATGAAGAAATGATAAGTGATACAGGAACATGTCTGGAAGAAATGTTGGGTGGCTGTGAACGAACTATAATGATGGGAGATTTTAATTGTAAAGAGGTGTGTTGGGAGGACTGGTCAATGGAAGGATCAGAGACAACATGGGAAATACACTATTGACACTGGCAATGGAAAATGTGTTAACTCAGTGGGTCAAAGAAGATACTAGGTTTGGAGGAGAGGAGCATCGTCAAGACTGGACTTGGTCTTTAGTACAGAGCCAATGGTCATTGAGGAGATGAGGGTGGAGTGCCCTTTAGCAAAGAGTGATCATGCAGTTTTGGAGTTCAAGGTGATAGATGAAGAGAAATCTAGAAGAAATGAAGAATATAAAGTGGGAAGATGGAATTATGCCAAGACAGATTTTGGAAACCTAAAGAAATTCTTTCAAGAGACAAATTGGATGAAATTCAAGAGTGCTAAGGAGCAAATGAAAAGTGGAAGGAATTTATAAAAATATACAAAGAAGGTGAGAAAAATTTGTACCAATAAGACAACATAGAGAAGTTGGAAAGCAGGACTGGTTTAACGATAGATGTGAAAAGGCTAGAACAAGAAAAGAGGATGCATGGAAGAGGTGGAGAAGGAAAAGACGGATTAAGCAGTGGGAAAGTTACAAAAGAGCAAGAAATGAATATGTGTTGATTAGAAGAGAAGAAAGAAAGAAACAAGAAAAGGATATAATTGATAAATGTAAAGACCAACCAAGGCTTTTTACAGACATGTGAACAACAACATCAAAAATAGAGAAAGTATTGAAAGTTTAGAAGTAAATGGAGTATGCAGTGAAGATCCCAGGAAATGGCAGAGGCTATGAATGGATGCTTTCGGAAGGTATTCACAAAGGAGACTGCTTTTGACAAACCACTGGTAATGGAACAGAAAGGGATTATGAAGGAGTTTCAAGTAACTGTGGAGGAGATCAAGAATATGATGGGGAGTTTAGAAGTGAGAAAAGCTGTGGGACCTGATGGGGTATCAGGATGGATTTTAAGAGAATGCAGGAGCAACTGGCAGAAAAAGTTTGTGAAGTAATTGATGCCTCATTAAGGGAAGGTGTAGTGCCCCAAGACTGGAAAAGAGCTAACATTGTCCCAATCTATAAATCAGGTAACAAGAGAGACCCATTGAACTATAGACCAGTGTCACTTACAAGTGTGGTAGCTAAGATGTGTGAGAGGGTGGTGAAGAATAGATGGACAGACTTCTTGGAGAAAAATGACATACTTTGTGAGTGTCAATTTGGTTTTAGAAAAGGGCGTTCATGCACGACAAACCTGATATGTTACTATTCGAGGGTGATAGATGTAATACAGGAAAGAGATGGTTGGGCTGATGGAATATATCTGGATTTAAAAAAGGCCTTTGATAAGGTACCACACCGGAGACTGATCTGGAAACTTGAAATGGTAGGAGGAGTGCATGGCAGTTTACTAAAATGGATGGAAGACTTTTGGTAGGAAGAGAAATGAGAACAATAATTAAGGACAGACCATCAGAATGGGGCTTGGTGGAGAGTGGAGTTCCACAGGGATCAGTGTTGGCACCAGTAATGTTCGCGGTCTACATAAATGACATGGTGGATGGGGTGTCCAGTTATGTGAGCCTATTTGCAGACGATGCAAAATTGTTAAGAAAAGTGAGATGTGACAAAGATTGCGAACTACTCCAGGAAGACTTGGACAGAATATGGAAATGGAGCTGTACATGGCAAATGGAGTTCAACACGACAAAATGCAAGAAAATAGAGTTTGGCAAGAGTGAAAGAAGAATCAGGAGTATGTACAAGATAGGAAATGAAGACATAAAACCAGTCATGAAGAAAAGACCTTGGGGTGACAATTACCAATGACCTATCGCCAGAGAGACATATAAACAAAATAATTGGAGAAGTATTGAACTTATTGAGGAACATAAGAGTGGCGTTCGTATATTTAGATGAAGAAATGATGAAGAAAATAATTACTGCAATGATAAGACCGAGGCTTGAATATGCAACAATACAGTGGGCTCCGAACTTAAAGAAACACATAAGGAAACTAGAGAAAGTACAGAGGGCTGCAACAAAATGGTGCCTGACTTAAGAGATTTGACTTATGAAGACAGACTGAAAAGAATGCAACTTCCGACCCTGGAAAACAGAAGAGAAAGGGGAGACCTGATAGCAATATACAGAGTGATGATTGGCATGGAAAAAATGGATAGGGAAGATCTGTGTATGTGGAATGAAAGAATGTCGAGAGGGCATGGGAAAAACTAAAATGGCCACTTATAGGAGAGATGTGAAAAAATATAGCTTCCCTCATAGAAGGGTGGAAGCATGGAATAGTTTAGACGTGGAAGTGGTCAACGCAAGGAATATTCATGATTTTAAGAAAAAGCTGGACATTAATAGATATGGAGACGGGACAACACGAGCATAGCTCTTTTCCCGTATGTTACAATTAGGTAAATACAATTAGGTAAATACACACACAACAGAGGGTAACAATAAGTATCATGATTGGTGCTTGTGGTGAGTTTATTTGGTGAAGGAGACAGTCTTGTGTGACGGTTGACAGTTTGCAATGGTGGTGTGTGGCGGTGGTGGTGGCAGAGGGAGGAACGTCACACACCGTTCCCTGCCTTGATGCACACACCAACTTTTATCATCAGGAAGGATACCTCTGTGCATCTGTGTGTCAAGTGTCAGGTGTCATGGTATCTTCCCATCTCAAGTCTCATAACCCCTTCAGTAGCATAACTTGTTTTCATATTCATTCTGGTAACTATTTGGTGTGTGGTGATTAAAATAGTGAATTCTAGTTACTATTTGGTGATTTTACATAGCTTTAGAAACTTCTGTGGTGGTTAAAATAGTGAAGACTGTGGCCATTATTCTTCTGACCTCCATGAATCCTTCCTAATGTCAATAAAATGGTCTAATCATACACAAAACTGATATTTTTGTGTTCATTCTTGTTATTATTTGGTGACTTTTTACAGCTTCAGAAACTTATGTGGGGATTAAAATAGTGAAGACTGTGGCCATTAATCTTCTGACCTCCATAAATCCTTCCTAATGTCAATAAAATGGTCTAATCATACACAAAACTGATATTTCTGTGTTCATTCTTGTTATTATTTGGTGACTTTTTACAGCTTCAGAAACTTATGTGGGGATTAAAATAGTGAAGACTGTGACCATTAACCTTCTGACCTCCATAAACCCTTCTTAATAATAAAATAGTTTAATCACATCGAAAACTTGCATTTCTATATTCATTCTAGTTACTTTTTGGTGTCTTTTTACAGCTACAGAAACTTATGTGGGGGATTAAAATAGTGAAGACTGTGACCATTAACCTTTTGACCTCCATAAACCCTTCCTAATGTCAGTAAAATCACACATAAAACTCAAGGTAAAGCATCTCAGAACTGAAGGGATAAGTGGCTCCTCTTATCTTGACACAACCTCTGACACTGGACTCTCTTGCTTCTAATACGGTCCTGGTCTGTGCGTTCCCACACTCCTGCCTGGTCTGGAGGGTCTTCCGGATCTGTAGGGCCCCATTGGTATGTACTTTTGGGGTCCAGTGGGTCTCTTCTGCCAGGAATGCTTATTGGGTCTGCCTGGATGATTTGGTGGAGAGTCGACAATGTGGTTGATGCTGATAAAGGCACAGGTTGATGCAGAATCCTTTACTGGGCAGTTCATGCATTCCCTCACCTCTGCCTCAATCTGTCTCGCACACACACACACACGCACGTATGGACGCACACGCACAGATGGATAAACACATACACACATGGAGGTACGCACAGGGAGAAGGAGAAAAGTGTATAAGTGTGGTGTACAGATGCATGCTCTCTCTCTCTCTCTCTCTCTCTCTCTCTCTCTCTCTCTCTCTCTCTCTCTCTCTCTCTCTCTCTCTCTCTCTCTCTCTCTCTCTCTCTCTCTCTCTCTCCCCATCCCCCCCCCCGCTTATACCAAGCTAGCAATCACATACGGTAGCTGCACACACTCACACACACACACACACACACAGCTACATAAATCTGTTTGCGGACGATGCGAAACTGTGCAGAGTCATTAAACAAAAAGAGGATTGTGAAATACTACAGGAAGACTTAAACAAGATCTGGAAATGGAGTAAGAAATGGGAGATGGAATTCAATGTGGACAAAAGCCATGTCATGGAAATGGGAAAGAGTGAAAGACGACCCGTGGGAATCTATAAGATGGGAGATGGAGTAGAACTGGAGAAAGTAAAAAAGGAAAAGGACTTAGGAGTGACGATGGAAGAAAATAATCAACCAGTAAGCCATATTGATAGAATTTTCAGAGAGACATATAATTTGCTAAGAAATATTGGATTAGCATTTCACTATATGGACAAAGAAATGATGAAGAAATTAATAAGTACTAAAATAAGACCTAGATTGGAATATGCAGGAGTAATGTGGACCCCTCATAAAAAGAAACACATAGGGAAGTTGGAGAGACTACAAAAAATGGCTACAAGAATGGCTCCAGAATTTAAAGGGATGACATAGGAGAAGAGATTAAAAGCTATGGATCTACCAACCCTGGAACAGAGAAGAGAGAGAGGAGATCTGATACAAGTTTATAAATTGATCAACGGAATGGACCAAGTGGACAATGGGTATCTGATCCTGAGAGAAGCACAAGATCGCATAGTAACAAACTGAGGAAGGGAAGATGTCTGAGAGATGTTAAAAAATATAGTTTCTCGCAAAGATGTGTTGAGACTTGGAACAGTTTGAGGGAGGAAGTGGTGTCAGCATCGAGTGTGCAGAGCTTTAAAGAAAAACTGGATAAGTGTAGATATGGAGACGGGGCCACACCAGCGTAAAGCCCAGGCCCTGGAAAACTACAACTAGGTAAATACACACACACACACACACACACACACACACACACACACACACACACACACACACACACACACACACACACACACACACACACACACACACACACACACACACACACACACACACACACACACACACACACACACACACACACACACACACACACACACATACACACACTAACTCCCAGCTTACCTGCAAACCACAGCGGTTACAGGTGATGTTCCTGGGTATTTTGATTCTAGTGACAGCTAAATTGTGGTAGTATATCAGTTTCAGGTCCAGCAGGGCATTGCTAGAGTCCTTAGTGATGGGCACTGGCACTCTGTCAGGCAGGGAGGGCCAGAATTGGATGTTGGTGGAGAGAGAGAGAGAGAGAGAGAGAGAGAGAGAGAGAGAGAGAGAGTTGGATATTGTTGGCAAAAGAGAGAGAGAAAGTGTCAAATAATGTTAGAGAGAGGGGAGTCAGATAATTTTAGAGAGAGAGTGTCAAATGATATTAGAGAGAAAGAGAGAGAGAGAGAGAGAGAGAGAGAGAGAGAGAGAGAGAGAGAGAGAGAGAGAGAGAGAGAGAGAGAGAGAGAGAGTTAAATGGTTCTGTTCAACATGTCATTATTTTCCATCAACTGCTTGTGTGGGACGCTGAAAAAATGCCTTGGGAAATTAGAAAAACTAGGGATTGATCTCACTTGCTTGTAAAATAGACACTTGAAAATTAGAGGAAAGCTTTGGATTTCACTCACTCACACACTCTGAAAAAATGACTTAGGAATGAAAAAATAAGCAAATAAATAAATAAATAAATAAAAAATGAATTTCACCCATACTCTGAAAAAAAAAAAAAATGCCTTAGGAATAAAAAGGTAAAAAAAAAAAAAAAAAATGGGTTTCACTCTCATTCTGAAAAATTGACTTAGAAATAAATAGATAAATAGAAATAAAAAAAAAAGACTGGATTTTACTTACTCTCACCTGAAAATTGACTTGAAAATGAATGATAGGTAAATAAATAAGTAAAACTGTTTGATTTCACTCTCTCACCTAAAAAAATGACTTGGAAATAAATAAAAATAAGTAAAAAAAAAAAAAAAAAAAAAAAGCAGGATTTCATACTCGCCTGAAATGAATAAAACTAAAAACTGAATTTCACTCACTTACCAGAAAAATGACAAATAAATGACAAATAATAGTAATAATAATAAAAGCTTTGAATTTTACTCCCACAGTTTCCTTAGAAATTATTTAGACTAAGAAAAATTGACAAAAGAAATGATTTAGTAATGAAGCAAGACCTGGTGGTGGTGACAGGAAAAGATGGAAGGACAAGAAGACATGTAAAGACCAGAATGAGGCAGTGTGTGAAGGACATTGGAAAGTACAGATTACCACACAGAATGGTGAAAAAGTGGAATGCATTGAGTGATGAAGTTGTTACACCACATAATATACATGGCTTTAAAGAAAAACTGGATGAATGGAGACATGGAGACAGGACACTATGACCCCCACTCTAACCATGTACAATACAACTATGTAAATACACACACACACACACAAAAAAAAACTGGAAAGAGTGCAGAGGTTAGCAATAAGAATGATACCAGACTTTAAGGAGGTACCGTATGAGGAGAGGTTAAATAGGCTGGAATGAAGCATGTTGGAAGAAAGAAGAGTCAGAGGGGATATGATAACAATGTTCAAAATAGTACATGGAGTGGACATATTGGATAGGGAGAACCTGATCACGATGGCATCCACTAATTACCTAAGAGGACACCCAAAGAAAATACTGAAGGATTCCTGCACGAGCGACATCAAGAAGTATAGCTTCCCGTATCGGAGCATTGATGCATGGAACACTGAGCGTGGATGTGGTGTGTGCGGCGAGTGTCAGTCAAATGGAGGAAAAATTGGACAAGTGTGGACAAACAGACAGGACATAGAGAGCTACGGCTTGGGCCCTGTAATCACAAATAGGTAAATACATAAGGAAACTAGAGAAAGTACAGAGGGCTGCAACAAAAATGGTGCCTGACTTAAGAGATTTGACTTATGAAGACAGACTGAACAGAATGCAACTTCCGACCCTGGAAAACAGAAGAGAAAGGGGAGACCTGATAGCAATATACAGAGTGATGATTGGCATGGAAAAAATGGATAGGGAAGATCTGTGTATGTGGAATGAAAGAGTGTCGAGAGGGCATGGGAAAAACTAAAATAAAATGGCCACTTATAGGAGAGATGTGAAAAATATAGCTTCCTCATAGAAGGGTGGAAGCATGGAATAGTTTAGACGTGGAAGTGGTCAACGCAAGGAATATTCATGATTTTAAGAAAAAGCTGGACATTAGTAGATATGGAGACGGACAGTACGAGCATAGCTCTTTCCGTATGTTACAATTAGGTAAATACACACACACACACACACACACACACACACACACACACACACACACACACACACACACACACACACACACACACAACTGCAAAATGGTGCCTGAAACTAGAGAAAGTACAGAGGGCTGCAACAAAATGGTGCCTGACTTAAGAGATTTGACTTATGAAGACAGACTGAAAAGAATGCAACTTCTGACCCTGGAAAACAGAAGAGAAAGGGGAGACACACACACACACACACACACACACACACACACACACACACACACACACACACACACACACACACACACACACACACACACACACACCCCGGATGAAGTCTCGGGCAGAATACTGAAAAAATGTAGCAAAGAACTAGCAAGTCCTATATACAACATCATAAAATGCTCAATAGAAAATGGAACAGTACCAGTAGAATGGAAAAGAGCTGAGGTGGTTCCCATATATAAGAGCGGAAGGAAGGAAGAACCTTTAAATTACAGACCGGTATCACTAACTAGTGTAATATGCAAGATGTGTGAAAGAATGGATCGAGTTTCTTGAAGACAACAAATTAATATCAAATAGCTAATTTGGTTTTAGAAAAAGACGGTCTTGTGTAACTAATTTACTGAGTTTCTATTCTAGAATAGTTGATAGAGTACAAGAGAGAGAGGGATGGGTTGACTGTATTTATTTGGATTTAAAAAAGGCGTTTGACAAATTGCCACATGCAAGATTACTATGGAAGTTAGAGGAGAAGGGTGGCTTAAAAGGAAGCACATTGAGATGGATAGAAAATTATTTGAGGGGGAGAGAAATAAGGACGGTAGTTAAAGATATGAAGTCCAAGTGGAGAACAGTAGAAAGTGGAGTGCTACAGGGGTCAGTATTGGCGCCAATACTTTTCCTCATTTATATAAACGACATGCCAGAAGGAGTGAACAGCTACATAAATCTGTTTGCAGATGATACGAAACTGTGCAGAGTTATAAAGCAAAAGGTGGATTGTGAAATACTGCAAGAAGACCTAAATAAGATCTGGAAATGGAGTAAAAAGTGGAAATGGAATTCAATGTGGACAAAAGCCATGTCATGGAAATAGGAAAGAGTGAAAGACGACCCGAGGGAATCTATAAGATGGGAGATGGAGTAGAACTAGAGAAAGTAAAAAAGGAAAAGGACTTAGGAGTGACGATGGAAGAAAACAATCAACCAGTAAGCCATATTGATAGAATTTTCAGAGAGACATATAATTTGCTGAGGAATATTGGAATAGCATTTCACTACATGGACAAAGAAATGATGAAGAAATTGATAAGTACTATAATAAGACCCAGATTGGAATATGCAGGATTAGTGTGGACCCGTCATAAAAAGAAACACATAAGGAAATTGGAGAGACTACAAAAAATAGCTACAAGAATGGTTCCAGAATTTGAAGGGATGACATATGAGGAGAGACTAAAGGCTATGGATCTACCAACCCTGGAACAAAGAAGGGAGAGAGAGAGAGGGGATCTGATACAAGTTTATAAATTGATTAACGGAATGGACCAAGTGGATAATAAGAAACTGATCCTGAGAGAAGAATATGACATTCGAAACACAAGATCGCATAGTAAAAAGCTGAGAAAAGGAAGATGTCTGAGAGATATTAAAAAATATAGTTTCCCACAAAGATGTATTGAGACGTGGAACAGTTTAAGTGAAGAAGTAGTGTCTGCAACGAGTGTGCATACTTTTAAAGTAAGATTGGATAAGTGTAGATATGGAGACAGGGCCACATGAGCATAAAGCCCAGGCCCTGTAAAACTACAACTAGGTAAATGCAACTAGGTAAATACACACACACACATACCTGTTCCAGCAATCAAACATCCAAGGCTTTGTTATCATTGATGGGATTTCTTCAGGGCAAATATAAAACCTGAGCACAACATAATCCTTCACGTAGTAATCTCCTGCCACGCTGAAATACTGCCGAGAGAGAGAGAGAACAGATAAGTTAAATCGACTTATAAAACTTCAATTTCTTTATAAAAACATGTATTAGGTTTGGTTATTCTTTAGGTTGTAGTGAGAGAGAGAGAGAGAGAGAGAGAGAGAGAGAGAAAAGTTAAACTGCCATTTAAAAAGAAGTATATTAGTCCCTTCAGTACTGGGACACATTTTTACCTTGAGATTTGTGTACCATTAGACCATTTTATTGACATTAGCAAGGATCTATGGAGGTCAGAAGATTAATGGCGACAGTCTTCACTCTTTTAACCCATTCAGTACTGGGACACACTTTTATCTTGAGATTTGTGTACCATTAGACCATTTTGTTGACATTAGGAGGGGTCTATGGAGGTCAGAAGATTAATGGCCACAGTCTTCCCTATTTTAACCCCTTCAATACTGGGATACATTTTTACCTTGAGATTTGTGTACCATTAGACCATTTTATTGACATTAGCAAGGGTCTATTGAGGTCAGAAGATTAATAGCCACAGTTTTCACTATTTTAACCCATTCAGTACTGGGACACATTTCTACCTCGAGATTTGTGTACCATTAGACCATTTTATTGGCATTAGGAAGGGTCTATGGAGGTCAGAAGATTAATGGCCACAGTCTTCACTATTTTAACTTGTTCAATACTGGGATACATTTTTACCTTGAGATTTGTGTACCATTAGACCATTTTATTGACATTAGCAAGGATGTATGGAGAGCAGAAGATTAATGGCCACAGTCTTCATTATTTTAACTCCTTGAATACTGGGATATATTTTTACCTTGAGATTTGTGTTTCATTAGACCATTTTATTGACATTAGGAAGAGTAGGGCAGAGATGTAACTATTTTAATCCCTACATGAGTTTCGGAAGCTGTAGAAAATCACCAAATAGTAACTAGAATGAATAAGAAATTACATCATGGTACTGAAAGGGTTACAAAAAAAAGATCTACTTGAATGCCAGTTTCCTTAAAGGTAAAAAAATAATTAACCAAAAGTCAGTAACAAATGTCTTGAAAGCTATCCCGGCCTGACTCATCGATGGAGCTTCATGTGTTATTGCGTATTTGTTTACTGTGTGTGTTGGCTTACCTGTCCAGTAGTTAGCTCCATATCAGGGTCAACCGGAACCCCACCAGCCTGTTTTGAAGGGGGAAAGAAGAAAGGGGAACATTAGTACTAGGAAGTGTGTGTTTACCTAGTTGTAGTTTTACAGGGCCTGGGCTTTACGCTGGTGTGGCCCCGTCTCATATCTACACTTATCCAATTTTTCTTTAAAGCTCTGCACATTCGTTGCTGACACCACTTCCTCACTCAAACTGTTCCAAGTCTCAACACATCTTTGCGGGAAACTATATTTTTTAACATCTCTCAGACATCTTCCCTTCCTCAGCTTTTTACTATGCGATCTTGTGCTTCTAATGTCATATTCTTCTCTCAGGATCGGTTTCTCATTATCCACTTGATCCACTCCGTTAATCAATTTATAAACTTGATTTTGTGTGTGTGTACAGATAACTCTTGATGTATGCATGTTTAATTGACGATTTTTGTTAATACGCGACCGAAAAAATATAATGAATTAAATTTGTGTGATGGGTTTGCTTCTATATGATTTGGACCACATCCTGCATCCCCCCTAATATCTAGTGTTTCTTATGAGAATTACAAGTTTGTTTTACGCGAATCTAGAAATGCCTCTTGGAACGCATCTGTTGTGTAAATCGAGTTACCTGTATTTACTTAGTTGTATTTACCTAGTTGTGGTTTGCGGGAGGGTAGTAAACTCATGGTGTCCTGTCTGTATATCTTTTATCAAATTTCTCCTTAAAAGTGTGCTCAGTCCCAGCCATTACAACCTCATCAAGTTCATTCCAATTTTTCACAACTCTATGAGGGAAACTAGACTTGTGTGTGTGTGTGTATGTACCTAGTTGTGTTTACCTAGTTGCAGTGTTACAGGGCCTGGGCTTTATGCTGGTGTGGCCCTATCTCCATATCTACACTTATCCAATTTTTCTTTAAAACTCTGCACACTCATTGGTGACACCACTTCCTCACTCAAACTGTTCCACGTCTCAACACATCTTTGCGGGAAACTATATTTTTTAACATCCCTCAGACATCTTCCCTTCCTCATAGTGTCCTGTCTCCATATCTCCATTTATCTGTGTGTGTGTGTGTGTGTGTGTGTGTGTGTGTGTACCACAGCATGGCTACAGTTGTGTCCCGTAGGGTGGAACAGTTTCATGAAGTGGTGGTGGCGGCGGTAGTAGCCATAAGCGCCTTGCATCACCTGTGTGAGAGAGAGAGAGAGAGAGAGAGAGAGAGAGAGAGAGAGAACACTAAATAGATTGATCGTAAAAAAAAAAGATACACTAACTTCTGTGAAAATGAATAAATAGATAAATAAATAAATAAAAACATGCATTAGATTTATTTTCTGTTTATTATTATGTATTGAGAGAGAGAGAGAGAGAGAGAGAGAGAGAGAGAGAGAGAGAGAGAGAGAGAGAATATATAGCTGGAAAATTGAGTGAAAGAGAGAGAGGGTAATCGCGCTCCAGTCCTGACACCCCAGCAGGGCCCCACAGCACACACAGACTCACCAACAGTCATCAACAAGTAATAGATGAAATAAATCAACAAAAAATGGTCATTCTTTTCTCACCATGAGTAGTAGAATGATTGTTTTTGGCGCCATCTTGGTGGTGGTGGTGGTGGTGGTGGTGGTGGTGGTGGTGGTGGTGCTTGTCTTGGTGGAGACAATGTCATTTTTGTGTAAACCTCTTCCTTATATACACTGAGGAAAGAGGAGGAGGAGGAGGAGGAGGAGGAGGATTTATTTCGAAAGATGTACCTTATGTTTTGTTTCTCTTATCTCTCTCTCTCTCTCTCTCTCTCTCTCTCTCTCTCTCTCTCTCTCTCTCTCTCTCTCTCTCTCTCTCTCTCTCTCTCTCTCTCTCTCTCTCTCTCTCTCTCTCTCTATGTGTGTGAGAGAGAGAGAGAGCAAGAAAAAACAAGAAATCTAATGCAAACAAACCTAAATTTTTATCTTTCAGTTGCTTAAGACACATTGCAACACCACCACCACCACAGCCCCGGCAGCTCAAACGCAACATGGCGAGAGGTCAGTGTTTAAATCAAGGCATGAACACACACACACACACACACACACACACACACACACACACACACACACACACACACACACACACACACATACACTTTTTTACAAGTATATAAATGGGAAGATGATGAACAGAGAGGCCATCACCAAGCTAGTTAAGGGAAATAGAATATATGAAACAGTGACCTGGTGAATGAGAGCTTTAAATCAGTGTTCAGTATGGAAGGATATTTCATTGAGCCAAACAACAAAATGACGCAGGCAGGGTTAGGAAACATTGTGGTGTGTAAACAGAAAATGAACAAATTATTAGAAAAGGTAAGTGTTAGAAAGGCAATAGGGCCAGGTGGAGTCTCAGAATGGGTGCTGAGAGAATGTAGAGAACTGCTGGAACCAATCTGGGACATAATGAGTGACTCTCTAATGGAAGGGAAAGCACCAAGGCAGTAGAAAAGAGCAAATATAGTCCCATTATACAAAGGAGGGAGAAGAACTTAGCCCTTGAATTATAGACCAGTGACTTGTGGGGAAGCTCTGTGAAACTGTGATCAAAGAAAAATGCCTGGATTATCTGCAGGAAAATTAAATGATAACTCCCAATTTGGATTTAGGGAAGGAAGATCATACATGAGAGAATGTAGAGAACAACTGTTGGAACCAATCTGGGAAGTAATGAATAACTCTAATGGAAGGGAAGGCACCAAGGGAGTGGAAAAGAGTAAATATAGTCCCTTATATATAAAGAGGGGAAAAAGACAGAGCCCTTGGATTATAGAGCAGTGTCAGTGACTAGTGTTGTGGGGAAGCTCTGTGAAATTGTGATCAAAGAAAAATTCCTGGATTATCTGCAGGAAAATTAAATGATAACTCCCAATTTGGATTTAGAAAAGAAAGACCATGTGTAACAAATTACTAAGTTTCTATACAGGGGGTAACAGAAGAGGTACAAGAGAGAGATGGATGGGTAGACACAGTGTACCTAGATACTGAAAAGGCTTTTGACAGAGTACCACTTAGAAAACTCCTATGGCAAACAGAACACATGGGAGGAGTACAGGGAAGCTGGATGAGGGACTACTTAACAGGAAGAGAAATGAGGACAGTGATAAGAGACACCCTATCAAGCTGGAGCAGTCACTACTGGCGTACCACAGGGGTCAGTGCTGGCACCAATTATGTTCCAAATATATACTAATGACATACAAGATGGTTTGAGTAGTGACATAGATTTGTTTGCAGACAATATAAAACTATTGAGAGTAATAAGGAACAACAAGGACTGTATGGAATTGCAGAAAGATATTGACAAGATTTAGGATTGGAGCCAGAAGTGGAAATTAGAATTTAATGCCAAGAAATGCCATGTGGTGGAAATGGTCAAAGTAATAGAAGACCTACGTGGGAATACAAAATGGGGAAGAGATTATAATGAAAAGGAGAGAAGAGAAGGACCTGGGAGTGATTATACAAGATACCCTGACTCCAGAAAGACACAACAATGGACTGTTTGCTTCAACATACAAGACACTATCAAATATGAGGGTGGCATTCAGTTACATGGACAAGAGTATGATGAAAAAGATTATAGCTACTAGGATAAGACAAGAGGACAGACACTCCAAGATCATGAGGAGTCAGTCAGTGTTTCAGGGACATTACAAAGTCTAGTTTTCCACACAGGACGGTGGACATCTGGAACAGCTTGAGTGAAGAAATTGTAACACCAGAAAGTGTACACAAATTGAAGGAAAAGATGGATAAAATTAGATATGGAGACAGGTCACTAGGAGCCCCACTCAAACCCTTTAACAGACAACTAGTTAAACACACACACACACACACACACACACACACACACACACACACACACACACACACACACACACACACACGGGACATCGTCGATGGCGGAGGTGGTCGCTGAGCTCCAGAGCAATCATCTATAATTCTACAGTTACCATTGCCTAAGAGTAACCAAGGTGGGAAAGGAGCTGGTAATGTTTGTCCCGTCTCCATATAGTCATGTTAACTGTTGATTAGCAAAATAATGTCCAGTGAAGGTAAATATAAACTGTAGCCTGCGTTTGAGCCATCAGCTGGTTTGTTTACGTCTGCGCAACATGGCGGCCGTGAACTCGAAAGAGGAATCAGACTTCACAGGGTTTCAAGGAATAATGGAGAAGAGCGCTTATGTGAAGAAAATTCTGGAGTTAGAAGGTAAAATTGAAAAACTGTTTGAAAAGTATGAGGGCCTGGAAACGAGTTATGACAATGTAAAGAAAGACTGTGCCGATATGAAGAAGGAAAATGCAGCACTGAAAGAGGAAGTTAAGCTAATTAAAGTGAATTGCGAAAATGTGGAGAATCTCTAGGAAAAGTGATGGAGAAGCAGGCTGAATGGAAAAAAAGTCAGGAAGTGGAAAGAAAGGAGGTAAATTACAAAGTTGCAAGTCTGGAAAAGGAAATCAAAGAGTCAGGGGAGAAAACTTTGGGCCTTGCTGAAATTATAGATCAACAGATCATAGAAGAGAAGATAGCTGAGAAAGTGGTGAAGGTTATTAAGTCAAATGAGACATTGGTGAGGGAAACTGTAGACAAAAAGAGATGTGTGGTGATATTTGGTGTGGAGGAGGATAAGACACCGAGTAAAATGGAGAGAGAGAAAACATAAAAAGGTGATAAATAATATCATTAATGTGGTGCAAGAGGAGGAAAAGACCTAGTACAAGAAATAGAGGACTTCCATAGAATTGGAAAGTTCACAAGAGAAGGTATGAGGCCAATAAGAATCAAACTTAAGTCACAAAAGGATGTAGATGAATTGGTGGAGAAGTCATGGAGGCTAGCCCAGCAGGAAACAACAAGGAAGATTTGGTTGAGAAGAGATCTCGGTGAAAAGGAAAGAGAAATGTTAAATGAGTTGAGAAAGGAGGCTTTGAAAAAAATGAAGAGAGGACAGAAGAGGAGAAGAAAGAGTTTTTCTGGAGAATCTTGGATATGAGACTGAGGAAGTGGTTCATAACCCAGAAAAGTACAGCAAGAAAGGACTAAAGAAACTTACATATGAGCGAAATGTAATGTATTCCAACATAAATGGAGTGATATCGGGGATTTTAGAACTCAACGATTACTTGAGGGACAAGAACCCAGATATTGTGGGTCTTACTGAAACAAAACTGAGAGAGGAGAAGACCTGATGATGGTTGGAGAAGGGAAATATAATGTTTGGAAAAGAAATAGAGTAGGTAAGATGGGAGGAGGAGTGATGTTGCTGGTTAAAAAAGATATAAAGGTGGATCAAGTGAAAAAGGTATGGGAAAGGCAGAAGTGCTAAAGATCAGAGCAGAAACTAATGAAGGAAAAAGAGGCACTACATAGTGGTGTACGTACCACCTAAGACAAATGCATGGTCAGTACAGGAATATGAAGAAATGATAAGTGATACAGGAACATGTCTGGAAGAAATGTTGGGTGGCTGTGAACGAACTATAATGATGGGAGATTTTAATTGTAAAGAGGTGTGTTGGGAGGACTGGTCAATGGAAGGATCAGAGACAACATGGGGAAATACACTATTGACACTGGCAATGGAAAATGTGTTAACTCAGTGGGTCAAAGAAGATACTAGGTTTGGAGGAGAGGGAGCATCGTCAAGACTGGACTTGGTCTTTAGTACAGAGCCAATGGTCATTGAGGAGATGAGGGTGGAGTGCCCTTTAGCAAAGAGTGATCATGCAGTTTTGGAGTTCAAGGTGATAGACGAAGAGAAATCTAGAAGAAATGAAGAATATAAAGTGGGAAGATGGAATTATGCCAAGACAGATTTTGGAAACCTAAAGAAATTCTTTCAAGAGACAAATTGGATGAAATTCAAGAGTGCTAAGGAGCAAATGAAAAGTGGAAGGAATTTATAAAATATACAAAGAAGGTGAGAAAAATTTGTACCAATAAGACAACATAGAGAAGTTGGAAAGCAGGACTGGTTTAACGATAGATGTGAAAAGGCTAGAACAAGAAAAGAGGATGCATGGAAGAGGTGGAGAAGGAAAAGACGGATTAAGCAGTGGAAAGTTACAAAAGAGCAAGAAATGAATATGTGTTGATTAGAAGAGAAGAAAGAAAGAAACAAGAAAAGGATATAATTGATAAATGTAAAGACCAACCAAGGCTTTTTTACAGACATGTGAACAACAACATCAAAAATAGAGAAAGTATTGAAAGTTTAGAAGTAAATGGAGTATGCAGTGAAGATCCCAGGAAATGGCAGAGGCTATGAATGGATGCTTTCGGAAGGTATTCACAAAGGAGACTGCTTTTGACAAACCACTGGTAATGGAACAGAAAGGGATTATGAAGGAGTTTCAAGTAACGGTGGAGGAGATCAAGAACATGATGGGGAGTTTAGAAGTGAGAAAAGCTGTGGGACCTGATGGGGTATCAGGATGGATTTTAAGAGAATGCAGGAGCAATTGGCAGAAAAAGTTTGTGAAGTAATTGATGCCTCATTAAGGGAAGGTGTAGTGCCCCAAGACTGGAAAAGAGCTAACATTGTCCCAATCTATAAATCAGGTAACAAGAGAGACCCATTGAACTATAGACCAGTGTCACTTACAAGTGTGGTAGCTAAGATGTGTGAGAGGGTGGTGAAGACTAGATGGACAGACTTCTTGGAGAAAATGACATACTTTGTGAGTGTCAATTTGGTTTTAGGAAAGGGCGTTCATGCACGACAAACCTGATATGTTACTATTCGAGGGTGATAGATGTAATACAGGAAAGAGATGGTTGGGCTGATGGAATATATCTGGATTTAAAAAAGGCCTTTGATAAGGTACCACACCAGAGACTGATCTGGAAACTTGAAATGGTAGGAGGAGTGCATGGCAGTTTACTAAAATGGATGGAAGACTTTTGGTAGGAAGAGAAATGAGAACAATAATTAAGGACAGACCATCAGAATGGGGATTGGTGGAGAGTGGAGTTCCACAGGGATCAGTGTTGGCACCAGTAATGTTCGCAGTCTACATAAATGACATGGTGGATGGGGTGTCCAGTTATGTGAGCCTATTTGCAGACGATGCAAAATTGTTACGAAAAGTGAGATGTGACAAAGATTGCGAACTACTCCAGGAAGACTTGGACAGAATATGGAAATGGAGCTGTACATGGCAAATGGAGTTCAACACGACAAAATGCAAGAAAATAGAGTTTGGCAAGAGTGAAAGAAGAATCAGGAGTATGTACAAGATAGGAAATGAAGACATAAAACCAGTCATGAAGAAAAGACCTTGGGGTGACAATTACCAATGACCTATCGCCAGAGAGACATATAAACAAAATAATTGGAGAAGTATTGAACTTATTGAGGAACATAAGAGTGGCGTTCGTATATCTAGATGAAGAAATGATGAAGAAAATAATTACTGCAATGATAAGACCGAGGCTTGAATATGCAACAATACAGTGGGCTCGAACTTAAAGAAACACATAAGGAAACTAGAGAAAGTACAGAGGGCTGCAACGAAAATGGTGCCTGACTTAAGAGATTTGACTTATGAAGACAGACTGAAAAGAATGCAACTTCCAACCCTGGAAAACAGAAGAGAAAGGGGAGACCTGATAGCAATATACAGAGTGATGATTGGCATGGAAAAATGGATAGGGAAGATCTGTGTATGTGGAATGGAAGAATGTCGAGAGGGCATGGGAAAAACTAAAATGGCCACTTATAGGAGAGATGTGAAAAATATAGCTTCCTCATAGAAGGGTGGAAGCATGGAATAGTTTAGACGTGGAAGTGGTCAACGCAAGGAATATTCATGATTTTAAGAAAAAGCTGGACATTAATAGATATGGAGACGGGACAACACGAGCATAGCTCCTTTCCCGTATGTTACAATTAGGTAAATACAATTAGGTAAATACACACACACACACACACACACACACACACACACACACACACACACACACACACACACACACACACACACACACACACACACACAAAGGCATTTGACAAAGTGCTACATGCAAGATTACTGTGGAAGTTAGAGGAGAAGGGTGGCTTAATAGGAAGCACATTGAGATGGATAGAAAATTATTTGAGGGGGAGAGAAATAAGGACGGTAGTTAAAGATATGAAGTCCAAGTGGAGAGCAGTAGAAAGCGGAGTGCCACAGGGGGTCAGTATTGGCACCAATACTGACTAATTTATATTAACGACATGACAGAAGGAGTGAACAGCTACATAAATCTGTTTGCAGATGATATGAAACTGTGCAGAGTTATAAAGCAAAAGGAGGATTGTGAAATACTGCAAGAAGACCTAAATAAGATCTGGGAATGGAGTAAAAAGTGGGAAATGGAATTCAATGTGAACAAAAGCCATGTCATGGAAATGGGAAAGAGTGAAAGACGACCTGTGGGGATCTATAAGATGGGAGATGGAGTAGAACTGGAGAAAATCAAAAAGGAAAAGGACTTAGGAGTGACGATGGAAGAAAACAATCAACCAGTAAGCCATATCGATAGAATTTTCAGAGACATATAATTTGCTAAGGAATATTGGAGTAGCATTTCACTACATGGACAAAGAAATGATGAAGAAATTGATAAGTACTATAATAAGACCCAGATTGGAATATGCAGGAGTAGTGTGGATCATAAAAAAGAAACACATAAGGAAATTGGAGAGACTACAAAAAATAGCTACAAGAATGGTTCCAGAATTTGAAGGGATGACATATGAGGAGAGACTAAAGGCTATGGATCTACCAATGGAACAAAGAAGGAGAGAGGAGACCTGATACAAGTTTATAAATTGATCAACGGAATGGACCAAGTGGATAATGAGAAACTGATCCTAAGAGAAGAATATGACATCCGAAGCACAAGATCGCACACAGCAGGACTGGTTTAACGATAGATGTGAAAAGGCTAGAACAAGAAAAGAGGATGCATGGAAGAGGTGGAGAAGGAAAAGACGGATTAAGCAGTGGAAAGTTACAAAAGAGCAAGAAATGAATATGTGTTGATTAGAAGAGAAGAAAGAAAGAAACAAGAAAAGGATATAATTGATAAATGTAAAGACCAACCAAGGCTTTTTTACAGACATGTGAACAACAACATCAAAAATAGAGAAAGTATTGAAAGTTTAGAAGTAAATGGAGTATACAGTGAAGATCCCAGGGAAATGGCAGAGGCTATGAATGGATGCTTTCGGAAGGTATTCACAAAGGAGACTGCTTTTGACAAACCACTGGTAATGGAACAGAAAGGGATTATGAAGGAGTTTCAAGTAACGGTGGAGGAGATCAAGAACATGATGGGGAGTTTAGAAGTGAGAAAAGCTGTGGGACCTGATGGGGTATCAGGATGGATTTTAAGAGAATGCAGGGAGCAATTGGCAGAAAAAGTTTGTGAAGTAATTGATGCCTCATTAAGGGAAGGCGTAGTGCCCCAAGACTGGAAAAGAGCTAACATTGTCCCAATCTATAAATCAGGTAACAAGAGAGACCCATTGAACTATAGACCAGTGTCACTTACAAGTGTGGTAGCTAAGATGTGTGAGAGGGTGGTGAAGACTAGATGGACAGACTTCTTGGAGAAAAATGACATACTTTGTGAGTGTCAATTTGGTTTTAGGAAAGGGCGTTCATGCACGACAAACCTGATATGTTACTATTCGAGGGTGATAGATGTAATACAGGAAAGAGATGGTTGGGCTGATGGAATATATCTGGATTTAAAAAAGGCCTTTGATAAGGTACCACACCAGAGACTGATCTGGAAACTTGAAATGGTAGGAGGAGTGCATGGCAGTTTACTAAAATGGATGGAAGACTTTTTGGTAGGAAGAGAAATGAGAACAATAATTAAGGACAGACCATCAGAATGGGGATTGGTGGAGAGTGGAGTTCCACAGGGATCAGTGTTGGCACCAGTAATGTTCGCAGTCTACATAAATGACATGGTGGATGGGGTGTCCAGTTATGTGAGCCTATTTGCAGACGATGCAAAATTGTTACGAAAAGTGAGATGTGACAAAGATTGCGAACTACTCCAGGAAGACTTGGACAGAATATGGAAATGGAGCTGTACATGGCAAATGGAGTTCAACACGACAAAATGCAAGAAAATAGAGTTTGGCAAGAGTGAAAGAAGAATCAGGAGTATGTACAAGATAGGAAATGAAGACATAAAACCAGTCATGAAGAAAAAGACCTTGGGGTGACAATTACCAATGACCTATCGCCAGAGAGACATATAAACAAAATAATTGGAGAAGTATTGAACTTATTGAGGAACATAAGAGTGGCGTTCGTATATCTAGATGAAGAAATGATGAAGAAAATAATTACTGCAATAATAAGACCGAGGCTTGAATATGCAACAATACAGTGGGCTGAACTTAAAGAAACACATAAGGAAACTAGAGAAAGTACAGAGGGCTGCAACGAAAATGGTGCCTGACTTAAGAGATTTGACTTATGAAGACAGACTGAAAAGAATGCAACTTCCAACCCTGGAAAACAGAAGAGAAAGGGGAGACCTGATAGCAATATACAGAGTGATGATTGGCATGGAAAAATGGATAGGGAAGATCTGTGTATGTGGAATGGAAGAATGTCGAGAGGGCATGGGAAAAACTAAAATGGCCACTTATAGGAGAGATGTGAAAAATATAGCTTCCCTCATAGAAGGGTGGAAGCATGGAATAGTTTAGACGTGGAAGTGGTCAACGCAAGGAATATTCATGATTTTAAGAAAAAGCTGGACATTAATAGATATGGAGACGGGACAACACGAGCATAGCTCTTTTCCGTATGTTACAATTAGGTAAATACACACACACACACACACACACACACACACACACACACACACACACACACACACACACACACACACACACACACACACACACATATGGACAAGGAAATGATGAAGAAATTGATAAGTACTAAAATAAGACCTAGATTGGAATATGCAGGAGTTGTGTGGACTCATAAAAAAGAAACACATAAGAAAATTAGAGAGACTACAAAAATGGCTACAAGAATGGTTCCAGAATTTAAAGGATGGCATATGAGGAGAGACTAAAGGCAATGGATCTACCAACCTTGGAGCAGAGAAGAGAGAGAGATCTGATACAAGTTTATAAATTGATTAACGGAATGGATGAAGTGGATAATGAGAAACTGATCCTGAGAGAAGAATATGACTTTAAAAGCACAAGATCGCATAGTAAGAAACTAAGGAAGGGACGATGTCTGAGAGATGTTAAAAATTTAGTTTCCAAAGATGTGTTGAGACTTGAACAGTTTGAGTGAGGAAGTGGTATCAGCAAAGAGTGTACATAGTTTTAAAGAAAAATTGGATAAGTGTAGATATGGAGACGGGACCACACGAGCATAAAGCCCAGGCCCTGTAAAACTACAACTAGGTAAATACAACTAGGTAAATACACACACGCACACACACACACACACAAAGGCAGAAGTGCTAAAGATCAGAGCAGAAACTAATGAAGGAAAAAAGAGGCACTACATTTTGGTGTACGTACCACCTAAGACAAATGCATGGTCAGTACAGGAATATGAAGAAATGATAAGTGATACAGGAACATGTCTGGAAGAAATGTTGGGTGGCTGTGAACGAACTATAATGATGGGAGATTTTAATTGTAAAGAGGTGTGTTGGGAGGACTGGTCAATGGAAGGATCAGAGACAACATGGGGAAATACACTATTGACACTGGCAATGGAAAATGTGTTAACTCAGTGGGTCAAAGAAGATACTAGGTTTGGAGGAGAGGGAGCATCGTCAAGACTGGACTTGGTCTTTAGTACAGAGCCAATGGTCATTGAGGAGATGAGGGTGGAGTGCCCTTTAGCAAAGAGTGATCATGCAGTTTTGGAGTTCAAGGTGATAGATGAAGAGAAATCTAGAAGAAATGAAGAATATAAAGTGGGAAGATGGAATTATGCCAAGACAGATTTTGGAAACCTAAAGAAATTCTTTCAAGAGACAAATTGGATGAAATTCAAGAGTGCTAAGGAGCAAATGAAAAGTGGAAGGAATTTATAAAAATATACAAAGAAGGTGAGAAAAATTTGTACCAATAAGACAACATAGAGAAGTTGGAAAGCAGGACTGGTTTAACGATAGATGTGAAAAGGCTAGAACAAGAAAAGAGGATGCATGGAAGAGGTGGAGAAGGAAAAGACGGATTAAGCAGTGGGAAAGTTACAAAAGAGCAAGAAATGAATATGTGTTGATTAGAAGAGAAGAAAGAAAGAAACAAGAAAAGGATATAATTGATAAATGTAAAGACCAACCAAGGCTTTTTTTACAGACATGTGAACAACAACATCAAAAATAGAGAAAGTATTGAAAGTTTAGAAGTAAATGGAGTATGCAGTGAAGATCCCAGGGAAATGGCAGAGGCTATGAATGGATGCTTTTGGAAGGTATTCACAAAGGAGACTGCTTTTGACAAACCACTGGTAATGGAACAGAAAGGGATTATGAAGGAGTTTCAAGTAACTGTGGAGGAGATCAAGAATATGATGGGGAGTTTAGAAGTGAGAAAAGCTGTGGCACCTGATGGGGTATCAGGATGGATTTTAAGAGAATGCAGGGAGCAACTGGCAGAAAAAGTTTGTGAAGTAATTGATGCCTCATTAAGGGAAGGTGTAGTGCCCCAAGACTGGAAAAGAGCTAACATTGTCCCAATCTATAAAGCAGGTAACAAGAGAGACCCATTGAACTATAGACCAGTATCACTTACAAGTGTGGTAGCTAAGATGTGTGAGAGGGTGGTGAAGAATAGATGGACAGACTTCTTGGAGAAAATGACATACTTTGTGAGTGTCAATTTGGTTTTAGAAAAGGGCGTTCATGCACGACAAACCTGATATGTTACTATTCGAGAGTGATAGATGTAATACAGGAAAGAGATGGTTGGGCTGATGGAATATATCTGGATTTAAAAAAGGCCTTTGATAAGGTACCACACCGGAGACTGATCTGGAAACTTGAAATGGTAGGAGGAGTGCATGGCAGTTTACTAAAATGGATGGAAGACTTTTGGTAGGAAGAGAAATGAGAACAATAATTAAGGACAGACCATCAGAATGGGGCTTGGTGGAGAGTGGAGTTCCACAGGGATCAGTGTTGGCACCAGTAATGTTCGCGGTCTACATAAATGACATGGTGGATGGGGTGTCCAGTTATGTGAGCCTATTTGCAGACGATGCAAAATTGTTAAGAAAAGTGAGATGTGACAAAGATTGTGAACTACTCCAGGAAGACTTGGACAGAATATGGAAATGGAGCTGTACATGGCAAATGGAGTTCAACACGACAAAATGCAAGAAAATAGAGTTTGGCAAGAGTGAAAGAAGAATCAGGAGTATGTACAAGATAGGAAATGAAGACATAAAACCAGTCATGAAGAAAAGACCTTGGGGTGACAATTACCAATGACCTATCGCCAGAGAGACATATAAACAAAATAATTGGAGAAGTATTGAACTTATTGAGGAACATAAGAGTGGCGTTCGTATATTTAGATGAAGAAATGATGAAGAAAATAATTACTGCAATGATAAGACCGAGGCTTGAATATGCAACAATACAGTGGGCTCGAACTTAAAGAAACACATAAGGAAACTAGAGAAAGTACAGAGGGCTGCAACAAAATGGTGCCTGACTTAAGAGATTTGACTTATGAAGACAGACTGAAAAGAATGCAACTTCCGACCCTGGAAAACAGAAGAGAAAGGGGAGACCTGATAGCAATATACAGAGTGATGATTGGCATGGAAAAAATGGATAGGGAAGATCTGTGTATGTGGAATGAAAGAATGTCGAGAGGGCATGGGAAAAAACTACCACTTATAGGAGAGATGTGAAAAAATATAGCTTCCTTCATAGAAGGGTGGAAGCATGGAATAGTTTAGACGTGGAAGTGGTCAACGCAAGGAATATTCATGATTTTAAGAAAAAGCTGGACATTAATAGATATGGAGACGGGACAACACGAGCATAGCTCTTTTCCCGTATGTTACAATTAGGTAAATACAATTAGGTAAATACACACACACACACACACACACACACACACACACACACACACACACAACAAACTTTTTTTCTGATCTATTTTTTCTTTTTTCTGATAAAACGACATTTTTTTTTTTAATGTATTGATCAATTTTCTGTATTATTTTCTTGTTTTTCATGTTTATTTTCGTTTGGTTACATTTTATTTCTATTTTATTTTGTTTGTTTTTATTTTTTATCTATTTTAGATTTATATATATATTTTTTTGTTGTTGTTTCACCTGTTACTCTGGTTAGTTGTATAGTCCTTTCTTTCTTTCTTTCTTTTTTTCTTTCCCTTCCTTCCTTCCTTCCTTCCCTCCCTCCCTCCCTCCCTCCCTCCCTCCCTCCTTGTCACCATTTCTTGTGTTTATAATTATCTGATCTTTTCTTCCTTCCTTCATTCATTCATTTTTCATTTCTTCTCTTAATCAGTAAATAATAAGCTTTTTCTTACATTTTATTTATTTTGTATATTGTAATTCTCTCTCTCTCTCTCTCTCTCTCTCTCTCTCTCTCTCTCTCTCTCTCTCTCTCTCTCTCTCTCTCTCTCTCTCTCTCTCTCTCTCTCAATGAAAACAGTTTAGTCTATCTCAACACTGTTTTTCTTGTGTTAAGTATGTATACGAAAAAAACACTTATTTGTACAGGTGGCAGAAGCAAGCAGTGTGATCTGTGTGTGTGTGTGTGTGTGTGTGTGTGTGTGTGTGTGTGTGTTTACCTATTTGTGTATTACAGGGCCCGAGCTAAGCTCTCTGTGACCTGTCTCCTTGTCCACTCCTGTCATATCTCTCTTTCATCTGATTAACACACTCTGCATCAACGACATCACTGCTCAGTTTATTCCACTTATCAATGCTACGATGCGGGAAACTGTACTCTCTCATGTCATTTAGACAGATGTCTTTTATTAGTTTTTTCCATGTCCTCGGAGATGATTACTTGTGGTCACCTTTATCAACTCTCTGTCCAGTATGTCAATCTTGTTCACCAATTTATACATAGTTATCATGTCTCCTCTTGTTCTTCTCTCTTCTAATGTGGTCAGCCCCAGCTTCCTCAGTCTTTCCTCATAGTCTAACTCCCTGAGTCCCGGTACCATCCTTGTTGCCAGCCTCTGTACCCTTTCCACCTTCTTCACATTTTTCTTCATATGCGGTGACCAGACACAAGCTGCATATTTTAACTGGGGTCTTATTAAGGTACATAATATCTTCATCATTCCTTCATCTAGGTAGTGGAATGAAAGGCCAATATTTTGAAGCATGTATGTTTTCCAAAAAATCTTGTTAATGTGTTTCTCCGGTGACAAAGTGTTTTGCACGGTTACTCCTAAGTCTTTCTCCTCATTGGTCTCTTTAATTTTCTCATCACCCAGCCTGTAATCCCAGTTTGGTCTGTATCTACTTCCCATTTTCATAACATGGGTCTTGTCTATATTAAATTCCATCTGCCACTCCTTACTCCACTCATATATTTTATCAAGATCTTCCTGTAACTTGTTACAAACTTTTAGTATCGTCCGCAAACATGTTCATATAACTGTCAATTCCTACTGGCATATCATTGACATAAATAAAAAACATGATGGAACCAAGCACTGACCCTTGTGGAACTCCACTGGTTACCTTCTTCCACTCGGACTTCCTTCCTCTCACCACTGTTCTCATTTCTCTTCCCACTAAGTAATTTTCCATCCATTTTGCTAGTTTATCATTTACTCCTCCAGTCATCTTTAGTTTCCACATCAGTCTGTTGTGTGGTACTTTATCAAAGGCCTTTCTCAAGTCCAGGTAGATAGCATCCACCCATCCCTCTCTATGTTGTAGTATGTCAGTCACTTTTGAATAAAAACATAATAAATTGGATACACACGATCTTCCTTTTCTGTGTGTGTGTGTGTTTCACTGTTTCACTGTTTCACTGTTTGATCTGCTGCAGTCTCTGACAAGACAGCCAGACGTTACCCTACGGAACGAGCTCAGAGCTCATTATTTCCGATCTTCGGATAGGCCCGAGACCCAGCACACACCACACACCGGGACAACAAGGTGTGTGTGTGTGTGTGTGTGTGTATTCACCTAGTTGTATTCACCTAGTTGTAATTTTACAGGGCCTGGGTATCATACTCGTGTGGCCCCGTCTCCATATCTACACACATCCAACTTTCCTTTAAAACTATGCACACTCCTCGCTGACACCACCTCCTCACTCAAACCATTCCACACCTCCACACATCTTTGTGGGA
This sequence comes from Portunus trituberculatus, assembly GCF_017591435.1. NCBI lineage: Eukaryota > Metazoa > Arthropoda > Malacostraca > Decapoda > Portunidae > Portunus > Portunus trituberculatus. The sequence continues at coordinate 4,031,023 of NC_059280.1, forward strand.
AACTATATTTCTTCACATCCTTCAAGCATATTCCCTTGGCTATCTTTTTACTATGCGATCTCGTAGTTCTATTTAAGTTTTCTTCTCTCAACATCATTTGCTCATTATCCACTTCATCCAGTCCATTCAACAGTTTATAAACCTGTATTAAATCTCCTCTTTCTCTTCTTTGTTCCAAGGTAAGCAAATTCATTTCTTTTAATCTCTCCTCATAGGTCATTTCTGCCAATTCCGGAACCATTTTTGTTGCCATTCTCTGCAATCTCTCCAACTTCCTTATATGCTTCTTTTTATAAGGGGACCAAACCACTCCAGCATATTCCAATCTTGGTCTAATTACCGTACTAATTAATTTCTTCATCATATCTTTATCCATATAATGGAAGGCTAATCCAATATTTCTTATCAAATTATACGTTTCTCCAAACATCTTATCAATATGAGCCTCAAACTGCCCATGGTCTTGTATTATCACTCCCAAATCCTTTTCCTTTTCCACCTTTTTCAACACTACTTCTTCACCCATCTTATATGACCCTCTTGGCTGTCTTCCACTCTTCCCCATCTCCATCACATGACTTTTGCTCAGATTAAATTCCATTTCCCACCTCTTGCTCCACTCCCAAATCTTATCCAGATCTGCCTGTAAAATTTCACAATCTTCTTCACTCTTCACACACCTACACAACTTCACATCATCCACAAACGAATTAATATAACTGTTTACTCCCTCTGGCATGTCATTAATATATACAAGGAAAAGTATTGGTGCCAGCACTGAGCCTTGTGGGACTCCACTCTCCACCACCAACCAGTCCGACTTTGCATCCCTTATTACTGTTCTCATCTCCCTCCATCTCAAGTAGTTTTCCATCCACTTTAACACTTTTCCTTTCAGTCCTCCATAAATCTCCAATTTCCATAGCAGTCTCATGTGAGGTACCTTGTCAAAAGCTTTCTTTAAATCCAAATATACACAGTCCATCCATCCCTCTCTCTCTTGTATTTTGTCAACCACTCTTGAATAAAAGCTCAGTAGATTTGTTACACATGACCTCCCTTTCCTGAAGCCAAATTGATGATCCGATAATAACTTATGATCCTCTAGGAACCGTATCCAATATTTCTTTATCACCCTCTCACAAATCTTACCGACCACACTTGTTAGAGACACAGGTCTATAGTTAAGAGGCTCTTCCTTACTGCCTCCCTTATAAATGGGCACCACTTCAGCTCTTTTCCACTCTACTGGTACTTCCCCTGTTTCTAATGAACACCTTATAATATCATATAATGGATCAATCAATTCTTCTCTACACTCCTTCAATAATTTTCCTGAAACTTCATCTGGTCCCATCGCTTCATCATCTTTAAGTTCCTCCAACATTTTATATAACTCCTTTTTAGGTATCTTAATGTCATCCATGTGCACATTTCCTTGTACATTCTGAGGCTTTACAAACATTGTTTCTTTAGTAAATAGCAATTCCGCGATATTCTTAGGGTCATCTACTATCCCTTGCTCTCCTTTCAATCTTTCAATGGACTCTCTCTTTTTAAGTTTACCATTTATGAACCTGTAAAACGATCTTGGGTGTTCCTTACTCTTGTCTACAATATCTTTTTTAAATTTTCTTTCTTCCTCCCTCCTTACCCTCACATACTCATTTCTCGCTACTCTATAATTCTCCTTATTTTCTCTCTCTCTCTCTCTCTCTCTCTCTCTCTCTCTCTCTCTCTCTCTCTCTCTCTCTCTCTCTCTCTCTCTCTCTCTCTCTCTCTCTCTCTCTCTCTCTCTCTCTCTCTCTCTCTCTCTCTCTCTCTCTCTCTCTCTCTCTCTCTCTCTCTCTCTCTCCACTGCTTTCCCTTCATAAACAAAGCAGTGTGTTTATTTATCTATCATCGTCATCATCATCGTCATCATGGAGTTAGGAAAGAGAATTAATGCATTAGAAGTTAGTCTTTATTAGGTTATGTGGAGATTTTTGTAAGAGTGGTTTCAAAATACATTGTCTTATTCTACATCATCATATATAGCCATCATCATTATTATTATTATTATTATTATTATTATTATTATTATTACTCTCCTATAATTAATTACAAACAGTCTCATTTTAAACACTGCTGAGAGAGAGTTAGACAGCATTAATCTCCTCAGTAGCATGACGTATTTTTCTTATTCATTGTGGCTACTGTTTGGTGATTTTATACAGCTTCAGAAACTTATGTGGGGATTAAAATAGTGAAGACTGTCCCTGCCTTCTTCTGCCTGTCTTCTGCCCTCCATAGACCCTTCCTAATGTCAATAAAATGGTCTAATAATCGTACCCAAAACTCACATTTCTATATTCATTGTGGTTTGTATTTAGTGATTTTATGCAATTTCAGAAACTTATGTGAGGATTGAAATAGTGAAGACTGTGGCCATTAAACTTCTGCCCTCCATATACTCTTCCTAAAATCGTCTAATTGTACACAAAACTCATGGTAAGAATGTGTCCCAGTACTGAAGAGGTTAAGTGTTGTAGTAAACCATTTTAACCTTGTACTTTTCTTTTCAACTTTCTTCTTCTTCTTCTTCTTCTTCTTCTTCTTCTTCTTCTTCTTCTTTTTTGTGTGTTATAAATGACACAGCATTTTATTTTTACATTTTATTATTTTTATGTGTAAGAGGGGAAACTGGCTAAGGGCAACAGAAATAGTGAAAAAAAAAAAAATAAATAAATAAACCCACTTACATGCCAGTTCCCATGCACGTCTGAGAGAATTAGCCAGAAAAAGAGAGGGAAAAATGTCTTGAAACCTCCTCCCTGTTATTGCCTTTAGTGTGTGTAGAACTAGTCATCAATTGGTCAAAGCAGAAAGGCGACAGGAGAGCAGGCTGACATTATAGTAACTTGGAGGCATGTCTTGAGGGTAACTTCTTCATATTTTTGGAGGGGTCTCTTGGGATAACTTCTCCCTCTTATTTCTTGTAGTGTGTTTTGAATTATAGTTTTCTACAATTGGTCAAAGCATTAAGAGGCGACAGAAGAGCAGACTGACATTATAGCAGCTTGAAGGGATGTCTTAAGGATAACGTCATATTTCCTTTAGTGTGTGTGGAATTATAGTCTTCTTCATCAGTTGGTCATAGCAGAAAGAGGTGACAAGATAGAAGACTGACAACATTATAGCAACTTGGAGGGATGTATAGGGTAACTTCATATCTCCTTTAGTGTGTGTAGAATTAGTCTTCATTTGGTCAGAGCAGAAAGAGGCGACAAGATAGAAGACTGACAGAAGTATTCCAGCTTGGAGGGTTGTCTAGAGGGATATTCCTGTCCTATTGGGGTTTAAAGCAGCTACCTAACCCAGCCTCACATACAGCTTACTGCACTACTGTCATTTTGTCCACCCAGGAGCGGAAAAAACACCGTGAAAACCATTTTAAAACCACACACACTGCTGTCCCCCCACTGCAAAAACACACACACACACACACACAGTTTTTTAAGTTCTTTATTCCCAGCCAAAAAAAATCACACATTTTTTGAAGCTCTTAAAAAAAAATAAATAAATAAATAAAAAGAATAATAAAAAAGAAAAAAGAACACACACACACACACACACACACACACACACACACACACACACACACACACACAGAAGGGGATATAGTATGAAAAATTAATTAAAGACAGAAGGTTTTTGAAGAGATATTAAGAAGCATAGTTTTCCTTAGAGAAGTGTGGGCAAATTTAAGGAGTTTAGTGAGGAAACAGTGAATGGGAAAAACTGTCGGTGCTTTGAAGGGAAAACTATAATGGGTAGACAGGATACTATAAGACTAATCCTTCACTTAACCCCTTCAGTAGCATGACACATTTCCATATTCATTCTGGTGACTATTTGGTGATTTTCTACAGCTTCAGAAACTCATGTGGGGGATTAAAATAGTGAAGACTGTGGCCATTAATCTTCTGACCTCCATAGACCCTTGCTAATGTCAGTAAAATGGTCTAATCATACACAAAACTCAAATTTCTATATTCATTCTGGTGACTATTTGGTGATTTTCTACAGCTTCAGAAACTCGTGTTTGGGATTAAAATATTGAAGACTGTGGCCATTAATCTTCTGACTTCCATAGACCCTTGCTAATGTCAATAAAATGGTCTAATCATACACAAAACTCAAGGTAAAAATGTGTCCCAGTACTGAAGGAATTAAACAGTTAAAACAAGGCAAACACACACACACACAGACACAGACACACAATTATCAACAGTGTGGGGGATGATTCTCCTCACTACTCTTAAGACCACTGCTGCCCCCACTGCTCTCCTGCAAAGACACACCACTGCTGTTTTCACTCTCTTCCTCACTCGTTTCTGGGCTGCTCTCAACACTGCTGCTTTGTGGACTGGGCCTGTTGTGATGGTGGTGGGTGTAGGGCTTTCTATGGGGTCGGAAAGGAGTCGCACCATAGCAGGGTCTATAAATTGTTCCATAGTTCTTCTGGGGTCTATGTACTTGTACCATAGTTCTTGTTTGGGTTGTAAGTAAGTGTAGCATAGTTGGGTTTGTGGGTAGTTGTACCATAGTTCTTTAGGGGTTTGTAGCCAGCTGTACCATAGTTCTTTAGGGGTTTGTAAGTAAATGTAGCATAGTTGGGTTTGTGAGTAGTTGTACCATAGTTCTTCTTGGGTTTGTAAGTAAATGTAGCATAGTTGGGTTTATGAGTAGTTGTACCATAGTTCTTCTTGGGTTTGTAAGTAGATGTAGCATAGTTAGGTTTGTGGGTAGTTGTACCATAGTTCTTTAGGGGTTTGTAGCCAGCTGTACCATAGTTCTTTAGGGGTTTGTAGCCAGCTGTACCATAGTTCTTCTTGGGTTTGTAAGTAAATGTAGCATAGTTAGGTTTGTGGGTAGTTGTACCATAGTTCTTTAGGGGTTTGTAGCCAGCTGTACCATAGTTCTTCTTGGGTTTGTAAGTAAATGTAGCATAGTTGGGTTTATGAGTAGTTGTACCATAGTTCTTTAGGGGTTTGTAGCCAGCTGTACCATAGTTCTTGTGGGGTTTGTAAGCAGATATACCATAGTTGTGAGGTCTATAAGAAACTGTACCATAGTTTCTGTGGGGTTTGTAAGCAGATGTACCATAGTTGTGAGGTCTATAAGAAACTGTACCATAGTTTCTGTGGGGTTTGTAAGCAGATGTACCATAGTTCTTTAGGGGTTTATAGCCGGCTGTACCATAGTTCTTTTGGAGTTTGTAGCCAGCTGTACCATAGGTCTTGTGAGGTCTGTAAGCAGGTGTACCATAGTTCTTTAGGGGTTTGTAGCCAGCTGTACCATATGTGTTTTTGTGGGGTCTATAAGCAGCTGTACCATAATTCTTGTGAGGTCTATAAGTAGCTGTACCATATGCATTTTTGTGGGGTTTGTAAGCTGTACCATAGTAGGGTTTGTCAAGAGTTTCATTGTTGCTGATGGATAGGATGGAGCAGGAGAAGCTTGTGTAGTACGGGGGACAGTCCTTACAAATGTAGTGCGTCAGTGCGGCCTGCAAGGGAAGCGGTGTTTGGGCGTCACTGTGGTGTTTTGTGGGTGAATTGGGGTGATATCTTTGTCTTAGGTTGGTATTCTCAAACATTTCTGCGCTCAAGTGGGCTTTTTTCTAACTTTCTTTTTTTTTTTTTGCCATTGGCTGGCCCTCTTCCCTACGTAAAAAAAAAAAAAAAAAAACTATTTGAAAAGGCTTCATTTAAATTTACATGAGTTTGTAAGGGTATTTTTACAGTTCTAGAGGCAGAGTGGTAAGATTTCTGTATTATTAACTGGAGAAACATTCTTTTTAAGGGTATTTTTACAGTTCTAGAGGCAGAGTGATACGATTTCTGCATTATTAACTGGAGAAATATTCTTTTTAAGGGTGTTTTTACAGTTCTAGAGGCAGAGTGATAAGATTTTTGCATTATTAACTGGAGAACACTCTTTAAAGTGCTCTAATTGAAATAATAAGGGTTTTATGGTTCTAGAGGCAGAGTGATAAGATTTCTGCTTTATTAACTGGAGAAACATTCTTTTTAAAGGTTCTAGTTTTTTTTTTTTTTTTTTTTTTTTTTTTTTTTTTTTTTTTTTTTATACCATGTGGGCTTTTCACGGGAATTTCTGGGCTAAAGGAGATACTTTTTAGGGTACCTCCTATCTCAAAGCCCACCCGCTAGGAAACCGTTGCCCTGAGTGAAGAAGCCCAAACTGCACTCAGACCGTGGACAGGTTTCGAACCCGTGCGCTTGGAGACCCCTCGGACCCCAAAGCACGCAGGGGTCCACTGTACCACGGCGTAATAAGTGTTTTTAAGAGTGTTTTTACAGTTCTAGAGGCAGAGTGACAAGATTTCTGCGTTATTAACTGGAGAAATATTCTTTTTAAAGGGCTCTAGTTGAAGTAATAAGTGTTTTTAAGAGTATTTTATGATTCTAGAGGCAGAGTGACAAGATTTCTGCATTATTAACTTGAGAAATACTTTAAAAGGCTCTAGTTGAAGTAACAAGGGTTTTTAAGAGTGTTTTTTTTTTTTATCATTCTAGAGGAAGAGTGACAAGATTTCTACATTATTAACTGGAGAAACACTTTAAAAGACTCTACTTGAAGTAATGAGCATATTTTTATGGTTCTAGAGGGAGAGAGACATAAGATTTCTATATTATTAGCTGGAAAAACACTCTTTTAAAGGCTCTAATTGAAGTAGTAAGGTTTTTTAAGATTTTTTTGTAGTTCTAGTGACAGAATGACAAGATTAACAAGACAATGTCAACAAGGCAATGGGACCAGATGGTGTGTCTGGAAGAATGTTAAAAGAATGTCAAGAGCAGTTGCTAGATCCAATTTTAGATTTAACAAGAACATCTATGAACACGGGACAGGTGCCAGTAGAATGGAAAAGGGCAAATGTAGTACCAATCTACAAAAGTGGATGTCGCATGGAACCATTGAATTATAGACCTGTTTCTTTGACCAGCATTATGTGTAAGATATGTGAAGAAGTGATCAAAAGCAAGTGGTGTGAGTTCCTGGAAAACAAACAAATACTAAGTGAGAAACAGTTTGGCTTTAGAAAAGGGAAATCGTGTGTATCAAATTTGCTATGTTTCTACTCAAGAGTGGTGGATATTTTACAAGAGAGGGATGGATGGGTTGATTGTGTATACCTAGACTTAAAAAAAGCATTTGATAAAGTACCACATAACAGATTGATGTGGAAGTTAAGTAGTATCGGAGGAATAAGGGGAAATCTGACGGAGTGGATGAGAAATGATTTGACAGGTAGAGAAATGAGGACGGTAGTGAAGGGAGTGAAGTCAGAGTGGAGGAACGTAACCAGTGGAGTTCCCCAAGGTTCGGTGCTTAGTCCCCTCATGTTCCTGATCTATATAAATGACATGCCAGAGGGAGTGAGAAGTTATATGAATGTGTTTGCAGATGATGCAAAGATTATGAGGAGAGTGAGGAATATGCATGACTGTAATATACTGCAGAAGGACTTGGACAAAATATATGAATGGAGCAGGACGTGGCAAATGGAATCCAATACCAACAAAAGCTGTGTAATGAGAATGGGTAGAAGTAAATATAGACTACATAAAGACCACCAGCTGGGGGGAAAGACTGTAATTGAAGTCAGTGAAGAAAAAGACTTGGGAGTGACTGTACAGATTAATCTGTCTCCAGAAAAGCACATTAATAGAATATTTGGAAAAACGTACAGCATGCTCCAAAGTATAGGATGGGCATTTAATTACCTGGATGGGAACATGATAAAGAAAATATTGACCACCCTGATTAGGCCACAGTTGGAATATGCATCAGTAATTTGGTCACCATGTCACCATGTCAAGAAACTGGAAAGAGTGCAGAGGTTAGCAACAAGAATGATACCAGACTTTAAGGAGGTACCGTATGAGGAGAGGTTAAATAGGCTGGAATGAAGCATGTTGGAAGAAAGAAGAGTCAGAGGGGATATGATAACAATGTTCAAAATAGTACATGGAGTGGACATATTGGATAGGGAGAACCTGATCACGATGGCATCCACTAATTACCTAAGAGGACACCCAAAGAAAATACTGAAGGATTCCTGCACGAGCGACATCAAGAAGTATAGCTTCCCGTATCGGAGCATTGATGCATGGAACACTGAGCGTGGATGTGGTGTGTGCGGCGAGTGTCAGTCAAATGAAGGAAAAATTGGACAAGTGTGGACAAACAGACAGGACATAGAGAGCTACAGCTCGGGCCCTGTAATCACAAATAGGTAAATACACACACACACACACACACACACACACACAGTAGCTCAGTGGTTAGACACGCTGGCTTCACACACACCAGAGGACCGGGGTTCGATTCCCCGGCCGGGTGGAAATATTTGGGTGTGTCTCCTTTCACGTGTAGCCCCTGTTCACCTAGGAGTGAGTAGGTACGGGATGTAAATGGAGGAGTTGTGACCTTGTTGTCCCGGTGTGTGGTGTGTGCCTGGTCTCAGGCCTACCCGAAGATCAGAAATAATGAGCTCTGAGCTCGTTCCGTAGGGTAACGTCTGGCTGTCTCGCCAGAGACTGCAGCAGATCAAACAGTGAAACACACACACACACACACACAAACACACACACACACACACACACACACACACACACACACACACACACACACACACACACACACACTATTCGAGGGTGATAGATGTAATACAGGAAAGAGATGGTTGGGCTGATGGAATATATCTGGATTTAAAAAAGGCCTTTGATAAGGTACCACACCAGAGACTGATCTGGAAACTTGAAATGGTAGGAGGAGTGCATGGCAGTTTACTAAAATGGATGGAAGACTTTTTGGTAGGAAGAGAAATGAGAACAATAATTAAGGACAGACCATCAGAATGGGGATTGGTGGAGAGTGGAGTTCCACAGGGATCAGTGTTGGCACCAGTAATGTTCGCAGTCTACATAAATGACATGGTGGATGGGGTGTCCAGTTATGTGAGCCTATTTGCAGACGATGCAAAATTGTTACGAAAAGTGAGATGTGACAAAGATTGCGAACTACTCCAGGAAGACTTGGACAGAATATGGAAATGGAGCTGTACATGGCAAATGGAGTTCAACACGACAAAATGCAAGAAAATAGAGTTTGGCAAGAGTGAAAGAAGAATCAGGAGTATGTACAAGATAGGAAATGAAGACATAAAACCAGTCATGAAGAAAAAGACCTTGGGGTGACAATTACCAATGACCTATCGCCAGAGAGACATATAAACAAAATAATTGGAGAAGTATTGAACTTATTGAGGAACATAAGAGTGGCGTTCGATATCTAGATGAAGAAATGATGAAGAAAATAATTACTGCAATGATAAGACCGAGGCTTGAATATGCAACAATACAGTGGGCTCGAACTTAAAGAAACACATAAGGAAACTAGAGAAAGTACAGAGGGCTGCAACGAAAATGGTGCCTGACTTAAGAGATTTGACTTATGAAGACAGACTGAAAAGAATGCAACTTCCGACCCTGGAAAACAGAAGAGAAAGGGAGACCTGATAGCAATATACAGAGTGATGATTGGCATGGAAAAATGGATAGGGAAGATCTGTGTATGTGGAATGGAAGAATGTCGAGAGGGCATGGGAAAAACTAAAATGGCCACTTATAGGAGAGATGTGAAAAATATAGCTTCCCTCATAGAAGGGTGGAAGCATGGAATAGTTTAGACGTGGAAGTGGTCAGCAAAGGAATATTCATGATTTTAAGAAAAAGCTGGACATTAATAGATATGGAGACGGGACAACACGAGCATAGCTCTTTTCCCGTATGTTACAATTAGGTAAATACAATTAGGTAAATACACACACACACACACACACACACACACAGCTTAAGTCAACCCACCTGCAGGCCACAGCGGTGACATGTAAAGTTGTCTGGTAACTTGAGTCGCGTCACTGTGATGTTTTTGTGTAGCATCAACTTGTAGCCCAAGTAGTGAAGGTCCATGTCATTCGTTACTTGTAGGGGTATCCTTGGGGGGGGATTAAGTTAGGTTAGGCTGGGTTGGGTTGATTGAGTTGGGTTGAGTTGGGTTAGGTTAGATTAACTTGGGTTGGGTTGAGTTAGGTTAGGTTGGGTTGGGTTGAATTGAATTAGGTTAAGTTTGGGTTGGGTTGGATTGGATTAGGTTAGATAGGGTTGGGTTGGGTTGGATTAGGTTATGTAGGGTTGGGTTGGGTTGGGTTTGTTTAGGTTAGAGTACATTTAGGATTGATTGGGTTAGGTTAGATTGGAGTAGGGCACATCAGGTTAGGATAGGTTGGGTTGGGTTGCATTGGATTGGGTTTGATTTGGGTTGGTTTGCTTTTATTTCACTTATTTTCTTTTTTTTATTTCTTTCTTTCTCTCTATTTATTTCATTTTATTTATTTTATTTATTTATTTTTTTTTTGTAAAGTTAGGTTAGGGTAGTGTACATTGCATACACACACACACACACACACACACACACACACACACACACACACACACACACACACACACACACACATAGCTTCCCTCATAGAAGGGTGGAAGCATGGAATAGTTTAGACGTGGAAGTGGTCAACGCAAGGAATATTCATGATTTTAAGAAAAAGCTGGACATTAATAGATATGGAGACGGGACAACACGAGCATAGCTCTTTTCCCGTATGTTACAATTAGGTAAATACAATTAGGTAAATACACACACACACACACACACACACACACACACACACACACACACACACACACACACACACAGTGGTTCATAACCCAGAAAAGTACAGCAAGAAAGGACTAAAGAAACTTACATATGAGCGAAATGTAATGTATTCCAACATAAATGGAGTGATATCGGGATTTTAGAACTCAACGATTACTTGAGGACAAGAACCCAGATATTGTGGGTCTTACTGAAACAAAACTGAGAGAGGAGAAGACCTGATGAAGGTTGGAGAAGGAAATATAACGTTTGGAAAAGAAATAGAGTAGGTAAGATGGGAGGAGGAGTGATGTTGCTGGTTAAAAAGATATAAAGGTGGATCAAGTGAAAAAGGTATGGGAAAGGCAGAAGTGCTAAAGATCAGAGCAGAAACTAATGAAGGAAAAAGAGGCACTACATAGTGGTGTACGTACCACCTAAGACAAATGCATGGTCAGTACAGGAATATGAAGAAATGATAAGTGATACAGGAACATGTCTGGAAGAAATGTTGGGTGGCTGTGAACGAACTATAATGATGGGAGATTTTAATTGTAAAGAGGTGTGTTGGGAGGACTGGTCAATGGAAGGATCAGAGACAACATGGGGAAATACACTATTGACACTGGCAATGGAAAATGTGTTAACTCAGTGGGTCAAAGAAGATACTAGGTTTGGAGGAGAGGGAGCATCGTCAAGACTGGACTTGGTCTTTAGTACAGAGCCAATGGTCATTGAGGAGATGAGGGTGGAGTGCCCTTTAGCAAAGAGTGATCATGCAGTTTTGGAGTTCAAGGTGATAGACGAAGAGAAATCTAGAAGAAATGAAGAATATAAAGTGGGAAGATGGAATTATGCCAAGACAGATTTTGGAAACCTAAAGAAATTCTTTCAAGAGACAAATTGGATGAAATTCAAGAGTGCTAAGGAGCAAATGAAAAGTGGAAGGAATTTATAAAAATATACAAAGAAGGTGAGAAAAATTTGTACCAATAAGACAACATAGAGAAGTTGGAAAGCAGGACTGGTTTAACGATAGATGTGAAAAGGCTAGAACAAGAAAAGAGGATGCATGGAAGAGGTGGAGAAGGAAAAGACGGATTAAGCAGTGGGAAAGTTACAAAAGAGCAAGAAATGAATATGTGTTGATTAGAAGAGAAGAAAGAAAGAAACAAGAAAAGGATATAATTGATAAATGTAAAGACCAACCAAGGCTTTTTTACAGACATGTGAACAACAACATCAAAAATAGAGAAAGTATTGAAAGTTTAGAAGTAAATGGAGTATACAGTGAAGATCCCAGGAAATGGCAGAGGCTATGAATGGATGCTTTCGGAAGGTATTCACAAAGGAGACTGCTTTTGACAAACCACTGGTAATGGAACAGAAAGGGATTATGAAGGAGTTTCAAGTAACGGTGGAGGAGATCAAGAACATGATGGGGAGTTTAGAAGTGAGAAAAGCTGTGGGACCTGATGGGGTATCAGGATGGATTTTAAGAGAATGCAGGAGCAATTGGCAGAAAAAGTTTGTGAAGTAATTGATGCCTCATTAAGGGAAGGTGTAGTGCCCCAAGACTGGAAAAGAGCTAACATTGTCCCAATCTATAAATCAGGTAACAAGAGAGACCCATTGAACTATAGACCAGTGTCACTTACAAGTGTGGTAGCTAAGATGTGTGAGAGGGTGGTGAAGACTAGATGGACAGACTTCTTGGAGAAAAATGACATACTTTGTGAGTGTCAATTTGGTTTTAGGAAAGGGCGTTCATGCACGACAAACCTGATATGTTACTATTCGAGGGTGATAGATGTAATACAGGAAAGAGATGGTTGGGCTGATGGAATATATCTGGATTTAAAAAAGGCCTTTGATAAGGTACCACACCAGAGACTGATCTGGAAACTTGAAATGGTAGGAGGAGTGCATGGCAGTTTACTAAAATGGATGGAAGACTTTTGGTAGGAAGAGAAATGAGAACAATAATTAAGGACAGACCATCAGAATGGGGATTGGTGGAGAGTGGAGTTCCACAGGGATCAGTGTTGGCACCAGTAATGTTCGCAGTCTACATAAATGACATGGTGGATGGGGTGTCCAGTTATGTGAGCCTATTTGCAGACGATGCAAAATTGTTACGAAAAGTGAGATGTGACAAAGATTGCGAACTACTCCAGGAAGACTTGGACAGAATATGGAAATGGAGCTGTACATGGCAAATGGAGTTCAACACGACAAAATGCAAGAAAATAGAGTTTGGCAAGAGTGAAAGAAGAATCAGGAGTATGTACAAGATAGGAAATGAAGACATAAAACCAGTCATGAAGAAAAAGACCTTGGGGTGACAATTACCAATGACCTATCGCCAGAGAGACATATAAACAAAATAATTGGAGAAGTATTGAACTTATTGAGGAACATAAGAGTGGCGTTCGTATATCTAGATGAAGAAATGATGAAGAAAATAATTACTGCAATGATAAGACCGAGGCTTGAATATGCAACAATACAGTGGGCTCCGAACTTAAAGAAACACATAAGGAAACTAGAGAAAGTACAGAGGGCTGCAACGAAAATGGTGCCTGACTTAAGAGATTTGACTTATGAAGACAGACTGAAAAGAATGCAACTTCCAACCCTGGAAAACAGAAGAGAAAGGGAGACCTGATAGCAATATACAGAGTGATGATTGGCATGGAAAAATGGATAGGGAAGATCTGTGTATGTGGAATGGAAGAATGTCGAGAGGGCATGGGAAAAACTAAAATGGCCACTTATAGGAGAGATGTGAAAAAATATAGCTTCCCTCATAGAAGGGTGGAAGCATGGAATAGTTTAGACGTGGAAGTGGTCAACGCAAGGAATATTCATGATTTTAAGAAAAAGCTGGACATTAATAGATATGGAGACGGGACAACACGAGCATAGCTCTTTTCCCGTATGTTACAATTAGGTAAATAGGTAAATACACACACACCCGGTAGCTCAGTGGTTAGAGCACTGGCTTCACAAGCCAGAGGACCGGGGTTCGATTCCCCGGCCAGGTGGAGATATTTGGGTGTGTCTCCTTTCACGTAGCCCTGTTCACCTAGCAGTGAGTAGGTATGGGATGTAAATGGAGGAGTTGTGACCTTGTTGTCCCAGTGTGTGGTGTGTGCCTGGTCTCAGGCCTATCCGAAGATCGGAAATAATGAGCTCTGAGCTCGTTCCATAGGGTAACGTCTGGCTGTCTCGTCAGAGACTGCAGCAGATCAAACAGTGAAACACACACACACACACACATACTAGTATCACTAACTAGTGTAATATGCAAGATGTGTGAAAGAATAATAAAGAAACAATGGATCGAGTTCCTTGAAGACAACAAATTGATATCAAATAACCAATTTGGTTTTAGAAAAGGACGGTCTTGTGTAACTAATTTACTGAGTTTCTATTCTAGAATAGTTGATAGAGTACAAGAGAGAGAGAGGATGGGTTGACTGTATTTATTTGGATTTAAAAAAGGCATTTGACAAAGTGCCACATGCAAGGTTACTGTGGAAGTTAGAGGAGAAGGGTGGCTTAAAAGGAAGCACATTGAGTTGGATGGAAAATTATTTGAGGGAAAGAGAAATAAGGACGGTAGTTAAAGATATGAAGTCAAAGTGGAGGGCAGTAGAAAGCGGAGTGCCACAGGGGTCAGTATTAGCACTAATACTTTTCCTCATACACTTATCCCTCAGCTATTGTGTCCAATTGGGACCGAAATAGCCGTGCCATAGCTGAAAACGCAATAGCCGAATTGAACAACTAATGGTGAAAATTGTTATTGGTGCCGCAACCACAAATTTTACTCCTAATATCCCTCATTTTTACCTTTGTTTTTTTATTACTGTATAATCCATTGGTCCCAATTAAAACATGTCAAGGTTATAACATAAAAAAAATTACATCAGCTCATTGTATTTACTTTACCTTTTTGCCATTTGTGTGGCCATTGTGAGCACAAAAATTGGTAGAATCTGGCTATCACTGTCTAGTGGGGAAGACGCGCACTCAGAGACTGTGTTTCATCTTGGTGGGAAGGTGGTTTTGGCCAATGAGCACTCAGATACCCCATAACGTCATGGCTGGGTGCGCGATAGCAGGCATCTGAGGTCGCGATAATGAAATTTTAGCAGCTTTTCATGGGTGTGTGATAGCAATAAAACACGATAGCTGAAGTCGCGATAGCTGAGGGTTGACTGTATATATAAACGACATGCCAGAAGGAGTGAACAGCTACATAAATCTGTTTGCAGATGATACGAAACTGTGCAGAGTTATAAAGCAAAAAGAGGATTGTGAAATACTGCAAGAAGACCTAAATAAGATCTGGGAATGGAGTAAAAAGTGTGAAATGGAATTCACTGTGGACAAAAGCCATGTCATGGAAATGGGAAAGAGTGAAAGACGACCCGTGGGAATCTATAAGATGGGAGATGGAGTAGAACTGGAGAAAGTCAAAAAGGAAAAGGACTTAGGAGTGACGATGGAAGAAAACAATCAACCAGTAAGCCATATTGTTAGAATTTTTAGAGAAACATAATTTGCTAAGGAATATTAGAATAGCATTTCACTACATGGACAAAGAAATGATGAAGAAATTGATAAGTACTATAATAAGACCCAGATTGGAATATGCAGGAGTAGTGTGGACCCCTCATAAAAAGAAACACATAAGGAAGTTGGAGAGACTACAAAAAATGGCTACAAGAATGGTTCTAGAATTTGAAGGGATGACATATGAGGAGAGACTAAAGGCTATGGATCTACCAACCCTGGAACAGAGAAGGGAGAGAGGAGATCTGATACAAGTTTATAAATTGATCAATGGAATGGACCAAATGGATAATGAGAAACTGATCCTGAGAGAAGAATATGACATTAGAAGCACAAGATCGCATAGTAAAAAGCTGAGGAAAGGAAGATGTCTGAGAGATGTTAAAAAATATAGTTTCCCGTAAATATGTGTTGAGACTTGGAACAGTTTGAGTGAGGAAGTGGTGTCTGCAATGAGTGTGCAGAGCTTTAAAGAAAGATTGGATAAGTGTAGATATGGAGACAGGCCCACACCAGCGTAAAGCCCAATCCCTGTAAAACTACAACTAGGTAAATACACACACACACACACACACACACACACACACACACACACACACACACACACACACACACACACACACACACGGTAGCTCAGTGGTTAGAGCGCTGGCTTCACAAGCCAGAGGACCGGGGTTCGATTCCCCGGCTGGGTGGAGATACTTGGGTGTGTCTCCTTTTACGTGTAGCCCCTGTTCACCTAGCAGTGAGTAGGTATGGGATGTAAATCGAGGAGTTGTGACCTTGTTGTCCCGGTGTGTGGTGTGTGCCTGGTCTCAGGCCTATCCCAAGATCGGAAATAATGAGCTCTAAGCTCGTTCCGTAGGGTAACGTCTGGCTGTCTCGTCAGAGACTGCAGCAGATCAAACAGTGAAACACACACACACACACACACACACACACACACACACACACACACACACACATGTACCTGTTAGTGCAGTCAAACCTCCACATTCCTTGATAATTAGCAGGAATCTCTTGGGGACAGATGAAGAACTGAATAGTAGCCCAGTAGTCTGGCTCCACCACTGACACCACCTGCAATTCCTGGGGTGGAGAGGCCACAAACCATCACTAGCTGTGTTATTGCCTCAACTTGGAAACTGCCTCTCTCTCTCTCTCTCTCTCTCTCTCTCTCTCTCTCTCTCTCTCTCTCTCTCTCTCTCTCTCTCTCTCTCTCTCTCTCTCTCTCTCTCTCTCTCTCTCTCTCTCTCTCTCTCTCTCTCTCTCTCTCTCTCTCTCTCTCTCTCTCTCTCTCTCTCTCTCTCTCTCTCTCTCTCTTTTCAGTAGCATACATTTCCATATTTCCTCTGGTTACTGTTTAATGATTTTCTACAGCTTCAGAAACTTATGTGAGGGAATAGAATAGTGAAGACTGGCTATTAATCTTCTGACCGCCATACACACATCCTAATGCCAATAAAATGGTCTAATCATAGCCAAACTGTCTTAAAATGCTCTCAAAATGTGTGAGGATTAAAATAGTGAAGACTGTGGCCATTAATCTTCTGCCCTCCATAGACCCTTGCTGATGTCAATGAAATGGTCTAATGGTACACAAAACTCAAGGTAAAAATGTGTCACAGTACTGAAGGGGTTAAAATAGTGAAGACTGGCTATTAACCTTCTGCCCTCCATAGACCCTTGCTAATGTCAATAAAATGGTCTAATGGTACACAAAACTCAAGGTAAAAATGTGTCCCAGTACTGAAGGGGTTAATAGTAGAATGCTTACCCCACCAGGAACAAGCACAAGGTTGCCCAGAGTCACTTCACTTTCTTCAGCCATCTGTGAAAGAGAGAGAGAGAGAGAGAGAGAGAGAGAGAGAGAGAGAGAGAGAGAGAGAAGAGAGAGAGAGAGAGAGAGAGAGAGAAGAGAGAAGAGAGAGAGAGAGAGAGAAGAGAAGAGAGAGAAGAGAGAGAGAGAGAGAGAGAGAGAGAGAGAGAGAGAGAGAGAGAGAGAGAGAGAGAGAGAGAGACGCAGACGCAGATACAGACACAGAGAGAGAGAGAGAGAGAAACAATGATAACGAGTCAATAGAACAAAACAGAAATAAATAAAAATCATTCTAACACACATACAGACACAGTATTATACACACGAGACTAGAAAATGTGTGTGTGTGTGTGTGTGTATTCACCTAGTTGTAATTCTATAAGGCCTGGGTATCATACTCGTGTGGCCCCGTCTCCATATCTATACACATCCAACTTTCCTTTAAAACTATGCACACTCCTCGCTGACACCACCTCCTCACTCTATTCCACACCTCCACACATCTCTGTGGGAAACTATATTTCTTCACATCCTTCAAGCATATTCCCTTGGCTATCTTTTTACTATGCGATCTCATAGTTCTATTTAAATTTTCCTCTCTCAACATCATTTGCTCATTATCCACTTCATCCAAACCATTCAACAGTTTATAAACCTGTATTAAATCTCCTCTTTCTCTTCTTTGTTCCAAGGTAGGCAAATTCATTTCTTTTAATCTCTCCTCATAGGTCATTTCTGCCAATTCTGGAACCATTTTTGTTGCCATTCTCTGCAATCTCTCCAACTTCCTTATATGCTTCTTTTTATAAGGGGACCAAACCACCCCAGCATATTCCAATCTTGGTCTAATTACTGTACTAATCAATTTCTTCATCATATCTTTATCCATATAATGAAAGGCTAATCCAATATTTCTAATCAAATTATATGTTTCTCCAAACATCTTGTCAATATGAGCCTCAAACTGCCCATGGTCTTGTATTATCACTCCCAAATCCTTTTCCTTTTCCACCTTTTTCAACACTACTCTTTCACCCATCTTGTATGACACTCTTGTCCGTCTTCCACTCTTCCCCATCTCCATCACATGACTTTTGCTCAGATTAAATTCCATCTCCCACCTCTTGCTCCACTCCCAAATCCTCTCCAGATCTGCCTGTAAAATTTCACAATCTTCTTCACTCTTCACACACCTACACAACTTCGCATCATCCGCAAACAAATTAATATAACTGTTTACTCCCTCTGGCATATCATTAATATAGACAAGGAAAAGTATTGGTGCCAGCACTGAACCTTGTGGGACTCCACTCTCCAGTCTGACTTTGCATCCCTTATTACCATTCTCATGTCCCTCCATCTCAAGTAGTTTTCCATCCACTTTAACATTTTTCCCTTCAGTCCTCCATAAATCTCTAATTTCCATAGCAGTCTCATGTGAGGTACCTTGTCAAAAGCTTTTTTTTAAATCCAAATATACACAGTCCATCCATCCCTCTCTCTGGGTGTGTGTGTGTGTGTGTGTGTGTGTGTGTGTGTGTGTGTGTGTGTGTGTGTGTGTGTGTGTGTGTGTGTTAGTACATACCGAGGCTGCATCACATAGCTGTCCTTTGGGATGGAACAAATAGAATTTACACGAAGCACTTGCCACCTGAAAAAAGAGAGAGAGAGAGTTGGGAAAGTTAGGATGCAATGATAGAAAACCAGTTACAGTCCATTAATACAGAGATTATAAAGAGATCCTTACAAAGGTTTACAGAGAGAGAGAGAGAGAGATAGAACATAATGATAATAATAATGATAACAATAACAATAATAATAATTGCAAATGAACACCAAAAATGCAAAAAATAATCACTTGAAAGTTTGTAAAGTATAAGAGAGAGAGAGAGAGAGAGAGAGAGAGAGAGAGAGAGAGAGAGAGAATATTATCACTTACCATTAAAAGAAGTAAAAACAACCCTTCTTTATCCATAGTAGTAGTAGTAGTAGTAGTAGTAGTAGTGGTGGTGGTGGTGGTGGTGGTGGTGGTGGTCAGAAGAGACTGTTTGGCTCCGCTTCTCTCCTCTTAATATATACCAGGAGGACGAGGTGGTGTGAGAGAGAGAGAGAGAGAGAGAGAGAGAGAGAGAGAGAGAGAAAAAAAATAAGCATGTCCATATTGATTGAAGGAGGAGGAGGAGGAGGAGGAGGGATTCCAGTTTTGCAATGGCAGAAATTGAGAAAGAGAAGTAGGATGAGGAGGAAAAGTCACAAACTCCAATGATTTTTCCGCCACACAGTCACAACACACAATCACGCCTTCACCAAAACAACAAAACAACAAAAACTCAATTGAGAAACAGCTTGTCAAAGAAGGGGAGAGGGAGAGGGAGAGAGGAAGGTGGTGGGGGCAAGACAAATAAGGAGAGAGATAATGGTGTTGCATCTCTTGTTGTTTCAAGTCGTTAGGTTTGTTGAAGTCTGTCTCCATTGACCCCTTCAGTGCCAGGACGTGTTTTCATATATTCATTCCGGTGACTATTTGGTGATTTGATACAGCTTCAGAAACTTGTCTAGGAGTTTAGAATAGTGAAGACTTTGGCCATTAATCTTCTGCCCTCCATAGAACCTCTCGAATGTCAATAAAATGATCTAATCCTACACAAAACTCTTATTTCTATGTTCATTTTAGTGACTATGTGGTGAACCAGTACTCTCAATCCTTCACCACTAATCTGTCCACCTCCCTGAATCATTCATCCTTTTCTCTGGCACACTCGGGAACTCCTTGCCTGCTTCTGTGTGGCCACCTTTTTGTATCCTGAACTCATTTAAGAGGGAGGTTTCAAGACATGTATCCTATTCCTTTAAGTAACTCTCGAGACTGGCGGAGTAGCAGTAGCGGGCCAGCGGACCAGCGGCTTCTGCAGTGGTGGTGAGGGCACCACAGGCCTGTGGCTATAAGTGACTTCTCCCTGGCCTTGGTTCCTGTACAGTATCAGTGAGTAGTTTGATGTAGATTTGGAAAAAAAAAAAATACATACTATAATTAGGTACTGAAGAAAACCCATGCTCCAGTTAATGACAGGAAAGGACTGGATGGATAATTTAGGCAGCGATAAAGTTACCCACCTAGATACCCACCAGAGGAAGCAATGAACTGGATTTGCGTGTGAAGTAAGGAGGTTGAATGTAAGTGATTTGGTAATGTGTTGCAATCGTCTGTATATGATGGCAGTGATCGCAAATCATTTCCCTTTGAGCGTAGTCCACAGGGCAGCAGTGATCCATGCCAGCCTCCATGACCAAGAGTCCACTGTCCTGCTTTTGAAAGTCCCGCGCCAAACAATCCATGGCGTGGCGTCACTGGCGTGCCGCGTGGAAGAATGCGTGAAATTGTGTCACACATGTGGATAGATGAGGATGGTATGGTGGATATTGTGTCTGATCACAATATGCTGGTTGTGGAGTGCCTGTTGCATGGTTGGAAAGAAGTGAAAGTGGCGAGTAAGAAGAGAAAGTGGAGACTGAGAGATGTAGGGTGGGAAAACTTTCAGGTGGACCTGAGTGCAAGAAGCTGGGATGATGGAGGTATACATGATGTGGAGCACGTGAATGAGAGACTGGTAGAGGATGTGCGGAGTGCTGCAGAGAGCAAGATAGGGTATGTGAGAGTAGGAAGAAGAAAGAAAGTACGTAAACCATGGTGGAATGATGAAATCAGACAGGCTAGAAAGGAGCAAAAGAGAATGTAGGTGGCTGAGGAAAAAGAGGCATGAAAGTGATGAGGCAGACAATGAGTACCAGAATGCATGGGAAATGTATGTAAAGCAGCAGAGAGTGGCAAAGCGAATGATAGTGAAGGCCAAAGTAAAGTGTGAAAGGAGTGTGATTGAATCTTTAAGAGAGAAAGGCATGGAAGGTGGCCGTGAATGGTACAAGTTCTTGAGAGGTGAGAATATGGCAGACAGTGTTGGAGTGGAGAGTTTGAAGGTGAATGGTGAAGTTGTAACAGAGAAGGAAGGAATCAGACAGTTCTGGGAAGAAGTGGGTGGTGTAGGTGAGGTGTTTGGTGTGAGAGAAGGATGTGTGACACTGGAGAGAAGGAATGCAGATGAACTGGATGAAAGGATCAGCAGGGAGGAGGTGGAGAAGTGGGTGAAAAGGCAGAAGAATGGGAAGGCAGCAGGGCCAGATGAAATACCATATGAGCTGTATAAGAATGGAGGTGATGTTGTGATTGACAGGATGACTGAGCTTTTTAACCAGGTGTGGGAGGAGGAGAGAGTGCCAAGAATGTGGAATGAGTGCAGGGTGACTCTGCTGCATAAGGGCGGACACAAGAGTAAGAACGAGTTGAAAAATTACAGGCCGATCGCGTCAATACAGTAGGCAAAGTGTTCAGTGCGGTGTTGAATGCCAGATTGTGTAAGTGGATTGAAAGAGCTGGAGTATTAGGTGAGGAGCAGAATGGTTTCCGTGCAGACAGGAGAGCTGAGGATAACATGTTTGTGGTGAATGATATGATTGAGAAAAAAAGAGGGATGGAGGTAAATTGTATTTGGGTTTCCTGGATATAGAGAAAGCGTATGATAGGGTGGATAGAGAAATGCTAGGTAGAGTCCTAGAAAAGATTGGGTTGAGTGCCAAGATAGTCAACATAGTGCGTAGCATGTATGTTGATACCAGAGCTAAGTACAGTTTAGGAGATGTAGAAACAGACTGGGTGAGGAGTGAGAGAGGAGTTAGGCAAGGATGTATTTTGTCACCAACCCTTTTCAGCCTGTACACAGAGGAGTTAGCAGCAAGAATGAGAAGGATGAATGCAGGAGTGAGTGTGGGGAATGATAAGATAGGTGTGCTTCTTTATGCAGATGATGTAGTGGTTATGAGTGAGTCAGCAGAGGAGTTGCAAAGTCTGCTGGATGTGGTTGATGGGTATGGAAGAGATTTTGGAGTTAGGTTTAGTAGTGAGAAGAGTAAGGTGATGATTGTGAATAGATCGGAGGATGAATGTAATGCAGCATGGAGGTTGGGAGAGAATGAGTTGAAGCAGGCACAAGAATACAAGTACTTAGGGATGTGGATGAGTCCGAATGGGTGTAAAAAGTCAAAGAATGAAAAAATAAGCTTGGTGAACCAGTGGGTGGGCCGTTTAGGAAGCGCGCAAGGATGAGAGCAAGTAAGTATGACGTGCTGAGAGAAGTGTGGAAGAGTGTGGCTGTCCCAGTATAATGTATGGTATGGATGTGATTGCATGGAACGAGAGTGAAATTGACAAGTTAGAAGTGGGGCAGTGTAGAGTAGCTAGGCTGGCACTGAATGCACCGAGGTACACGGCAGTAGAAGCCTTAAGAGGGATATGGGATGGAGCTCTTTTAGGGAAAGACTTATAAAAGTGACACTTAGGTACAAGATTAGGCTTGAGAGAATGGATGATGCAAGAATAGCAAGGAAGGTGTATCTGTGGAGTGAAAGTGGAAGCAAATGGAGGAAAAAGTGTATGAGAATGACAGAGAGGAATGGTCTACAGGTTGGGTGGGCAGTGAGAATGGCTGGGATGAATCAGAATGAGCTGGAATGGGTCGTGACAAGAGGAGGCAGAGTGGGAACAGAATGGGATGCGAGGAAGTGGAAAAGTGAGATAGACAGAGATGTGAAGAGTATGGGACTGAATGAGTGGAGGAATGGGATGGAACGAAAGACTACTCTGGAATGGTACAAGGTGAAAGAGGCCCCGATGTATGAGAGGTGGTACGATGGAAGCCTGGGAGGTGATCTTCCCTTTAAAGCTAGGGCACAGTGTATGGATGTGAATGCAAGGAGTTACAGGTGGTCTGAGTCCCGCAGCAAAGTGTGCCAGATGTGTGACTCGGGAGAGGACGAGACGGTGGAGCATGTGATGCTGGAGTGTGTGAAGTATGCCAGAGACAGGTATGAGATGATGCAAGCGGTGTTGACTGAGCTAGGGCATAATAGGAACGAAAGAGTGGAAAAGACGGGGAGGGAGTGGATGGTGGTGCTGCTGGGACTGAGTAAAAACATAACATAAATAATAGGTTAACAAAGGGCCACCAGGGCCCATCTAGGTTATCCTGTATCAGTCGCACAGCGACCTCGTCATCAGTACTTAAAGATACACTTACAAGTACACAATACATTATATACTAATTCTAAATATTTGGCCCATTAACAGGGCTAAGTCCTGCAGCGAAATCCTCTACAATTTGTGGTCCCCATACATGGGGATCATGTCTTGTTTAACTATAGTAAATTTCTTATAAAAACTATCATGCATAATTATAAATCTAATAAATTTAAGTGCTTATCTAATCTGTTTTTAAACATTGTCAAACTAGTGCTATTTACAACCCTCTCTGGCAATGCATTCCAGAAGTGTACCACCCTATGACTAAAGAAATATTTTCTTATATCTAACCTGCAGCCTTGCTTTCTAATCTTCCTGCCATGATTTCTAGTCCTATTTCCCTCCTCTAAGGTAAAGAAAGATCTCACATCTATGTAGTTTGTATCTGAGAACATTTTAAATAACTCTTATCATATCCCCTAGAGAAACGAATGAAAGGATGATTGAGGCAGTGAAGGAGTTTCTGGAGAGAATGTGGCGTGCCAGATGTACAGACGGTTAGAGCAAAGGACCCTGTTTCCTTTTTCTTCTTTCTTTTATTTATTTATTTATTTATTTATTTATTTATTTTTTTTTTTGTCTACAGAAGCTGCCGATCCAAAGGCCCGGCTCAGGAGTGATCCCGAATCGCCTGTAGTATCAAGATCAAGATCAAGTGGCGTGGGCACGGTCGCAGAGCTGCTTGGCCTCACTCCTTCCTGGAAGGTGCGGCGTGTGTGGTTGATGTGGTGCTTGTTGTGACCTTGTGAGTGTGACCTAGCCAGGCAAGACACGGGCACCTCACTCACACAGCCTGAGCCTGCCAGTCTGCCACACCACCGTGAGGAACCTCGCTGGAGAGTGGAGACGTGCACCAGGCACTGCAGGACACGGCCAGTGTGGAGCAAGGTGGCCGCCGCCACACTGCAAGCCTGCCAAGTCAAGTCCAGCCAGCCAGCAGGGCCAGCAAGGCCGTGACCTGCGGACACCACCACACCACAAGCCCCCCAAGGAAGCAGCAGTCAGCCCAGCAGGTGAGCAGTGCGGGATGCTCATACACCCAGCCGCCAATGAAAGTGGCGCGCATTATAAACAAACCCGTATCTCATAGCGCGGGAAGAACTGTAGCTCATTTGAAAAGAATGTGGCTAATATCTAGAAGTGGCAACATAGGCCGGCTCTTTAAACATCTATCAACCGTCACACTTCAAAAAATTATCACTCAGTTGTCACTTGCT
Organism: Portunus trituberculatus; assembly: GCF_017591435.1. Lineage (NCBI taxonomy): Eukaryota > Metazoa > Arthropoda > Malacostraca > Decapoda > Portunidae > Portunus > Portunus trituberculatus. The sequence goes on from NC_059280.1 coordinate 4,055,537, forward strand.
CACGTAAGGAAGTACACTTGCTTACCCCGCTCCCCGCACAGTGTGTCAGTTTTCTTCGTTCTCTTTCATATTGGTGTGGAAACTTAAGTGTCAATGGCACGTAAACATCAAATATCCCCAGTCAATATAGCCCTTATTGACTCACTCCGGAAGGGTGGTTTTGGCTCTAAGCATATTTCAAAGGAGACAGGACTCCCACTAAGAACAGTACAACGCTGGTTGAAGCGATGCAGAGACAATACCGGAAAATTAGCACCAGTGAAGAAAACTGCCCCTGGACGCAGCCGTATTTTATCAAAGAGGACACTGACACTGATTAAGCGTCAGCTAAGTGTCTCGCCATTCCTCACAGGAAGAGAAATTAAACAAAATTACCCTGATCTGCTGACACATGTCTCCATAAGGACAATACAGCGGCGGACACTGGAGGACCTCGACATGAAAAGTTACCGTGCTGCAAAGAAACCACTGCTTACACCCGCCCACAAAGCTAAAAGAGTCAGATTTGCTCAGGACCATAAAGACTGGCCATTAGAGAAGTGGAGAAGAGTAGTGTGGTCAAATGAGAGCATGTTCTATGTGACAGGAACACCACACAAAAGAGTACGCCGACCAAGAAACTCGGACAGATATGACGAACGGTACGCAGTTAAGCATCCCTCCTCTGTGATGGTGTGGGGGTGTTTCAGCTACTTTGGTGTTGGCAACTTAGTTATGCTTGACAAAGGAGTGTCAATGAACACAGAAACATATCTTGACCTGCTGCATGACAATCTTGAAGAGTGCTTCGACAAGTGTAACGGTGAAACCTTCATGCAGGACGGTGCGTCATGCCATACGGCCAACATTGTAAGGGAATGGTTTGGCATGTGTGAACTTAATTATTTTGAAAGTTGGCCAGCAAACAGTCCAGACCTAAACCCGATTGAAAATGTGTGAGTATGATGAAAAAGAAGCTCCAGGATCTGGACACGAGCAGTGTAGCGAAGCTCAAGCAGGCGGTCGTGCAAGTGTGGGGAGAACTGTCACCTACATATCTGGAAAAACTAGCAGATTCTGTACCACGTCGGTTGGAATCTGTCATAAAGAGGAAGGGAAACAGCACAAAATATTAGGTAAGGTAAAGAAATTATATTTTTAATGATAGTAATAGATGATTAAGGCAAATTTAATGGTATTGCATGGTACGAAAAAACACAAAAACAACACGCGCCACTTTCATTGGCGGCCAGTGTAGTAGGGATCTAGATTCTTACCAAGATGAGGCCTAGAGCCCCATCTAGAAGCAGATGAAACCTCCAACCAGGACTGCAGGTAAAGATAACTAGAGGTATGGCATAATGGTTGGCTAATGTGGTTTCATCAAAACTCCAAGAAGCCCTTCACTCAAACTCATAGAGAACATCACCTAGAGAAGTATCAAGTTGGCATTTAAAAGCAACAACAGAAGATGCAGTGACAACATGCTCAGGCACCTCATTCCAAACAGATAACACCCTAATCGAAAAGAAACGAGCCCTAACTTTTGTGTCCCAACGAGGAATGGCCAGCTTGTAGGAGTGACCTCTTGTTACAGCATTAAGGTTCCTAACAAACAAATGTTCAAGATCAGGGCACAGACCATGCAAAATCTTATAAACCATAATAAGATCAGCTCTAAGCAAACGGCCTTTAATTGAATACAACTTAAGTGTAGAGAGATGCTCAGAGTATCTCAGATTTCCAAAGCCAGATATTAACTTTGTCCATTTCTGCTGTACTCCCTCCAACAATCTAAGAGGACACTGCTAATTACCGTCAACTGCCGTCAACTATGGAGAAAGAGAGAGAGACTCTTTCCCACTCCCAAGATCCTCCGCAATTTGTTTTGCTTTCACACACACACACACATCAAAACCATTCCCATGACAACTGACCTACCAGTGACAGGAGTTTACTTTTGTTTAGCCTTAGTGACCGCCACCATTTCACCTCAGCTACAATGGCTACTAGGAAGTCGACTTGAGCCAGACAGACAGGAGCCAAGACTGTGCCTCGTAAAAAAGCTAAGAAAATAGAATATCCCTGTGGATTCTGTCAACAAAGTTGTGCAGCAGACACAATTTTATGTTCAGGCTGCATGACATGGTTCCACCGAGATTGTGCAAAGCTGACCGAAGAGGAATTACATGTCTTGGGAGTGACAGACATTGACTATTTGTGCTCAAGCTGTTGTGGTAAACCTCAAGAGAATAAATTTGACTATCCAAATTCGTTGCAGCGACTGGAGGAGTATACTGGTGCCAACAAATCATGGAATATGTTAAAGAAAGTGTGTGACTGTGAAGTGATATTTTTGCGCAGTTATCAATTTGATTGTACAGTTGATACATTAACAACATATCCTCCATGTCATGCAGCCTGAACATAAAATTGTGTCTGCTGCACAACTTTGTTGACAGAATCCACAGGGATATTCTATTTTCTTAGCTTTTTTACGAGGCACAGTCTTGGCTCCTGTCTGTCTGGCTCAAGTCGACTTCCTAGTAGCCATTGTAGCTGAGGTGAAATGGTGACGGTCACTAAGGCTAAACAAAAGTAAACTCCTGTCACTGGTAGGTCAGTTGTCATGGGAATGGTTTCAATGTGTGTGTGTGTGTGAAAGCAAAACAAATTGCGGAGGATTTTGGGAGTGGGAAAGAGTCTCTCTCTCTCTCTCTCCATAGTTGACGGCATTGACGGCATTTGACGGTAATTAGCACAGGCGATCTAAGATCACCAAGATAACCTGGATTCCACACCGCAGATGAAAAGTCCGAGATTGATCTTATATGTGTAATAAATACAGCTCTCATAAATTCAGGGGAACGACACACTGTACCCTTAAGAATGCCAAACCCCACACCACTTGCCTTCATTGCTGTTTCTCTTACATGTTGATGAAACTTAAGTTCATAGTCTACCGAAACACCAGAGTCTTTATGCAATTGCTTAACAGAAATCTGTTGATTACCAATAAAATATGGAAGTGAGTCAGGAGCATTGTGGAAGTGTCTACAAAAACTAATTGCAACACATTTTTCAACAGAAAATGACAAGCCTCATGAAAGACTGGTCTCATGGAGCTTGTTTACATCTCTCTGCATTAAGTAGTGGCCTAATTCAAAATCAGCTTTAGAGATTGGAGCTGCTAGATACAGTTTAAGATTGTCATCAAAAAGGCAATATTTACAAGATAGATTAGAAACAACATGGTTAATGTAGACCAAGAACAGAAGAGGCCCAATCACAGATGCTTGGGGAACTCCACTTCCAACATTTACACTGCAACTTGTGAAACCTTGAACAATAACTTTCATTGTTCTACCAGATAAATAATCGTAGAGCCATTCCAACAATGCACCTCTGATGCCAATACATTGTAACATTCTAAGGAGCAGTTGGTGATTGACTACATCAAAGGCTTTTCTATAGTCGAAAAATATGATATCAACAGAGAAGCCACAATCATAATAATCGGTAACATAATGATAGGAGTATAAAAGTTGGTTGGAAACAGATTTACCAGGCCTAAAGCCATACTGGTGAGGAGAGAGCAGGTGGTTACTTTCCAAATAGGTAGACAAATGAGAAACAATTATTCTTTCAAAGGACTTACAGCACACAGATGTCAAGCTGATGAGTCTGTAGTTGAGGGAATCAGAATGAATACCACCTTTGAATAATGGTGCAACATTAGCAACCTTCCAGTCCAAAGGGACATGTTTAGAAGACAAGGATTTGCAACATATTAATAAAAGAGGATAACTTGTATCAGATCCCCTCTCTCCCATCTTTGTTCCAGGGTTTGTAGATCCATAGCCTTTAGTCTCTCCTCATATGTCATCCCTTCAAATTCTGGAACCATTCTTGTAGCCATTTTTTGTAGTCTCTCCAGTTTCCTTATGTGTTTCTTTTTATGAGGGGTCCACACTACTCCTGCATATTTCAATCTGGGTCTTATTATAGTACTTATCAATTTCTTTGTCCATGTAGTGCAATGCTAATCCAATATTCCTTAGCAAATTATATGTCTCTGAAAATTCTATCAATATGGCTTACCGGTTCATTGTTTTCTTCCATTGTCACTCCCAAGTCCTTTTCCTTTTTGACTTTTTCTAGTTCTACTCCATCTCCCATCTTATAGATTTCCACTGGTCATCTTTCACTCTTTCCTATTTCCATGACATGGCTTTTGTCCACATTGAATTCCATTTCCCATTTTTTACTCCATTTCCAGATCTTGTTTAGATCTTCCTGCAATATTTCACAATCCTCTTTTTTGTTTTATGACTCTGCACAGTTTCGCATCGTCCGCAAACAGATTTATGTAGCTGTTCACTCCCTCTGGCATGTCGTTTATATATATATATATATATATATATATATATATATATATATATATATATATATATATATATATATATATATATATATATATATATATATATATATATATATGAGAAAAAGTATTGGCGCCAATACTGACCCTTGTGATAATCCGCTTTCTACTGCTCTTCACTTGGACTTCATATCTTTAACTAACGTCCTTATTTCTCTCCCCCTCAAATAATTTTTCATCCATCTCAATGTGCTTCCTTTTAAGCCACCCTTCTCCTCTAACTTCCATAGTAATCTTTCATATGGCACTTTATCAAATGCCTTTTTTTAAATCCAAATGAATACAGTCAACCCATCCCTCTCTCTCTCTTGTACTCTATCAACTATTCTAGAATAGAAACTCAATAAATTAGTTACACAAGACCGTCTTTTTCTAAAACCAAATTGGCAATCCATTGTTTCTTTATTATTCTTTGACACATCTTGCATATTACACTAGTTAGTGATACCGGTCTGTAATTTAAAGGTTCTTCCTTCCTTCCGCTCTTATATATGGGAACCACCTCAGCTCTTTTCCATTCTACTGGCACTGTTCCATTTTCTATTGAGCATTTTATGATCTATATAGGACTTGCTAGTTCTTCCCTACATTCTTTTAATATTCTGCTTGAGACTTCATGTAATTCCATCATCAACTTTTTTATTTCAAGCTTGGTTACTTTAATCTCTTTCATATAGACAGTCTCTCAATTACCCTGTGGCCTTTCAAACTTGGATTCCTTAGTAAAGACCTCCTGGAACTTATTATTTAACAGTTCTGCCATACTTTTTGGGTCGTCCACCGTCCCATTTTCTCCTTTTAACCTTTCTATTATTTCTTTTTGTCTTATTAGATTTTTTCCGTTTATGAATCTGTAGAACAATATTGGTTGCTCCTTGCATTTTTTGACTATGTCCTTTTCATAGTTCCTTTCTTCCTCCTTTCTCACCTGAGCATATTCATTTCTTGCTGCCTTGAAGTTTTCCTTATTTGCTGGATTTCTGTTTCTCCTCCATCTTTTCCATGCTCCATCTCTTTTCTCCTTTGCCTTGGCACACCTTACGTTAAACCAATCTTTCTTTCCTTCTTCTTTAGGTCTATATTTCGGGACATATTCCCTGACTCCTGTTTTGTATATTTCCAAAAATAAGTTATACTTCTCTTGCACTGTCTCTGAGTTTTCCATCTCCTCCCAGTTTACGTTTTTAAAATAGTTCTTGAGATTCTCAATATCAGCCTTTCTGTAATTTAATCGGTCTCCTTTGTATGAATTGTCTCTATCTTCCTTTCCTTCTTCTATATCCATTTATAATATTGCATGGTCACTCTTTCCCAATGGGCACTTATATCTTATATCATCATTCATTTGTATACCTCTTGTAAAAACTAGGTCCAATCTCGCCGGCTCATCGTTTCCTCTGAATCTTGTGCATTCCTTTACTCTCTGGTCCATCATATTGTCTATCATTAGGTTCAGGAATCTTTCTCCCCAGGCTTCTTCCCCCATACCACTTTCATAATTTTCCCAGTCCACTTCTTTACAGTTGAAATCTCCTACTAATATCACTTTTCTCCTTTCTTTAATGATTCTCGTTAGACTCCTTATTGTGTCATCTATCATGTCTTTATATTCTTGATTGGTCCATGAATTTGTTTTTGGTGGCACATATGTTCCAATGATTGTTAACTCCTTTTTATTAATATGCATCTTAATATACAATACTTCTGCTTTTCCTTCCCCTTCCCCACACTCCACTTGGTTTACCACTATCTCTTTCCTTGACATCATCATGACTCCTCCTCCTCCTTTACCCACTCTGTCTCTCCTCCATATATTATACCTTTTATCTATGTCTATTTTTATTGCCTCATTTAACTTTGTTTCCACCAGGCATACAATATCTGGTTCTTCTTTCTTTATGTAATCTCTTAATTCTAATTTACTAGATAAAATCCCATCTATGTTTGTATACATCATTTTTAATCTCTTGTTCTTATCATTTTTAGTTAAACTTGCTCCATTCTTTTCTCTTCTTTCTCTTTTATATACCATTTCCTTATCCTGTCTCCTAGAATTCTCCAAAAAAATGCCTTCTCCTCCTGTGACCTTTCATTATTTTTTCCCTTGCTTCTGCCACCAGTTCGTTGTGTCTCTTCCTTTCTTCCTCATATATATATATATATATATATATATATATATATATATATATATATATATATATATATATATATATATAAAATCTTTGCAACCTTCTGTTTCTCTAAGTTTTGTTGTTCTTTATAGTATTTCTTCTGTTGCTGCTTGTAATTTTAGTAGTATCTTAATTGGCCTCACTGTTCCTTCTTGATATGGTCCCATTCTGTGGATTTCTTCTACTTCCTCTTCTAAGTTCTGTCTATCCTCGTCATTTAGATGTTTTAGTAGGTCTTTGACTGATTTCATCTCCTCCTTTTCCCTTTTTGGTCTGTATATTTATTTATTTATTTTTTTTTTTTTTTTTTTTTTCTTTCAGGGCAAAAATAATTACACTTTTTTTTGTGCAATTTCCCTTACTAGATTTTCTTTTTTCTTGAGGACTCCTATAGTTTTGTCTGCCGTATTCTCATCTCTTTCTTTTAACTGTTCTTGAAACACTTCCTGAAATGATTCCTTGTCTTTCTTATCATGGACTCTCTATGCTTGTACTTCTTTTTTAATCACGTTCTATACTCTTTCCTCTTCCTTGTTTACTAGATCTTTCAGCTTCTCTTTTTCTTTCTCGGCTTTACTGAGTCCTTCTTCCATCAATTTCTTGTAGTTAGCTACTTCTTTCTTTAATTCTTCATTTTCTGCTCTTAGCCTAGCTTCATTTTCTTCCTTTATTCTTTCTTTCAATTTCTGGAACTCTTTTTCCTGTTCTTCGTTCTCTTTCATTCCCATACTCTCTTTTATCCATTTATCTAATTTAGGTTCATTAGTCAACACTCTATTAAATAATGAAGTATTTGCCGTATCAAAGCCTTCAAATGCTCTTTCACCCTCACCAATATAATCATCATCTTTCATTCTTTCCCTGGTCTCATACCTGAATTTAGATAGAATCTCTTCCTTACTCATGATTCTCTAACACTGTATTCATGAAAACGAGTCTACACTACTCGCCCAGGCCACTGCAAACACAAAACAACAGGTAGTGAAGATCAGCTGATTCTTGGAGGTACGGCACTGCGTCCTTCCTCAACCGCATCTCAGACCTGTGTATTTACCTAGTTGTAGTTTTACAGGGCCTGGGCTTTATGCTCGTGTGGTCCCGTCTCCATATCTACACTTATCCAATTTTTCTTTAAAACTATGTACACTCTTTGCTGATACCACTTCCTCACTCAAACTGTTCCAAGTCTCAACACATCTTTGCAGGAAACTAAATTTTTTAACATCTCTCAGACATCGTCCCTTCCTTAGTTTCTTACTATGCGATCTTGTGCTTCTAAAGTCATATTCTTCTCTCAGGATCAGTTTCTCATTATCCACTTCATCCATTCCGTTAATCAATTTATAAACTTGTATCAGATCCCTCTCTCTTCTCTGCTCCAAGGTTGGTAGATCCATTGCCTTTAGTCTCTCCTCATATGCCATCCCTTTAAATTCTGGAACCATTCTTGTAGCCATTTTTGTAGTCTCTCTAATTTTCTTATGTGTTTCTTTTTATGGGAGTCCACACAACTCCTGCATATTCCAATCTAGGTCTTATTTTAGTACTTATCAATTTCTTCATCATTTCCTTGTCCATATAGTGAAATGCTACTCCAATATTCCTTAGCAAATTATCGTCTCTCTGAAAATTCTATCAATATGGCTTACCGGTTGATTATTTTCTTCCATTGTCACTCCCAAGTCCTTTTCCTTTTTTACTTTTTCTAGTTCTACTCCATCTCCCATCTTATAGATTCCCACTGGTCGTCTTTCACTTTTTCCCATTTCCATGACATGGCTTTTGTCCACATTGAATTCCATCTCCCATTTTTTGCTCCATTTCCAGATCTTGTTTAAGTCTTCCTGTAGTATTTCACAATCCTCTTTTTGTTTAATGACTCTGCACAGTTTCGCATCGTCCACAAACAGATTTATGTAGCTGTTCACTCCCTCTGGCATGTCATTTATATATACGAGAAAAAGTATTGGTGCCAATACTGACCCCTGTGGCACTCCGCTGTCTACTGTTCTCCACTTGGACTTCATATCTTTAACTATCGTCCTTATTTCTCTCCCCCTTAAGTAATTCTTCATCCATCTCAATGTGCTTCCTTTTAAGCCACCCTTCTCCTCTAACTTCCATAGTAATCTTTCATGTGGCACTTTATCAAAAGCCTTTTTTAGATCTAAATAAATACAGTCAACCCATCCCTCTCTCTCTTGTACTTTATCAACTATTCTAGAGTAGAAACTCAATAAATTTGTCACACATGACCGACCTTTTCTAAAACCAAATTGGCTATTTGATAATATTTTGTTGTCTTCAAGAAACTCAATCCATTGCTTCTTTATTACTTTTTCACACATCTTGCATATTACACTAGTTAGTGATACCGGCCTGTAATTTAAAGGTTCTTCCTTCCTTCCGCTCTTATATATGGGAACCACCTCAGCTCTTTTCACTCCACTGGCACTGTTCCATTTTCTATTGAGCATTTTATGATGTTGTATATTGGACTTGCTAGTTCTTCCCTACATTCTTTCAGTATTCTGCCTGAGACTTCATCCGGTCCCATTGCCTTTTCCTCATCCAATTCCGTCATCAACTTTTTTATTTCAAGCTTGGTTACTTTAATCTCTTTCATATAGACAGTCTCTCTATTACCCTGTGGTCTTTCAAATTTGGATTCCTTAGTAAAGACCTCATGAAATTTACTATTTAACAGTTCTGCCATACTTTTTGGGTCTTCCACCATTCTGTTTTCTCCTTTTAACCTTTCTATTGTTTCTTTTGTCTTATTTTTCCATTTATGAATCTGTAGAACAATTTTGGTTGTTCTTTACATTTTCGACAATGTCCTTTTCATAGTTTTTTCTTCTTCCTTTCTCACCTTAGCATATTCATTTCTTGCTGTTTTGAAGTTTTCCTTATTTTCTGGATTTCTTTTTCTTCTCCACCTTTTCCATGCTCCATCTCGTTTCTCCTTTGCCCTAGCACATCTTGCATTAAACCAATCTTTCTTTCCTTCTTCTTTAGGTCTATATTTTGGAACATATTCCTGACCCCAGTTTTGTATATTTCCAAAAATAAGTTATATTCTCTTGAACCGTTAATGAGTTTTCCATCTCCTCCCAGTTTACGTTTTAAAATAGTTCTTGAGATTCTCAATATCAGCCTTTCTGTAATTTAATCGGTCTCCTTTGTATGATTCATCTCTATCTTCCTTTCCTTCTTCTATATCCATCTCTAATATTACATGGTCACTCTTTCCCAATGGGCACTTGTATCTTATATCATCGTTAATTGGTATATCCCTTGTAAAAACTAGGTCTAATCTTGCCGGCTCATCGTTTCCTCTGAATCTTGTGTTTTCCTTTACTCTTTGGACCATCAAATTATCTATCATTAGGTTCAGGAATCTATCTCCCCAGGCATCTTCCCCCATACCACTTTCATAATTTTCCCAGTCTACCTCCTTACAGTTGAAATCTCCTATCAATATCACTTTTCTCCTTTCGTTAATGATTCTCGTTAGACTATCCTGTGTGTGTGTGTGTGTGTGTGTGTGTGTGTGTGTGTGTGTGTGTTTGTTTCTTTGTTTCTTTGTTTGTATGTCATTCTCAAAGCCCTTGCTGCCTGTTTCCTCCTCTGTTACATCCAGCTCAGCATCTACAAACTCCCTCCTGCATTTTCAGTGCAGCCCTGGAGTTCATGCAGGACCAGCCATGGCCAGGAGCAGTGTTGCAATAAGGCCAAGCAGTAGCAGCAGCAGCAGCAGCAGCAGGAGTAGTAGTAGTAGTAGTAGTAGTAGTAGCAGTAGTAGTAGCAACAGCAGCAGCAGCAACAGGAACAGCTATGAGCAGTGGGTGAACCCAAGAGTGAGGAAGACCTACACTTGTGACCACTGTGGCAAAGTTTGCTTCACCAAGGCTGCCATTACCAAACCTCTCTCCCATGCCGGCAAGACAACTGAGAGGCAATCACTGAACACACTGCCACCAGCTCAGGAACTACAAGTGTGACCACTCCGGGAAGACATTTGCCCAGAAGAGTGTTGTTGCCACGCACATCCTGACCCACACTGAGGAGAGAAAGTTCCAGTGCCTGGAATGTAAAAGATTTACCCAGAAAGGTACCCTTGACAGACATCCTGATCCACACTAGAAAGTTCCAGTGCCTGGAGTTAAAAGATTTCCAGGAAGGTCTTGACAGACACATCTAACCCACACTGAGGAGAAAAGTTCCAGTGCCTTTAAAAAGATTTACCAGGAAGGTCTTGACAGACACATCCTAACCCACACTAGAGAAAGTTCCAGTGCCTTGTAAAAGATTTACAAATGTAACCTTGACACACACATGCTGAGCCACACTAGAGAAAGTTCCAGTGCCTTGTAAAAGATTTACAGGAAAGGTACCCTTGACACACATCCTGACCCACACTAAGAGAAAGTTCCAGTGCCTTGTAAAAGATTTACCCACAAAAGTAATCTTAACAAACACATCTTGATCCACACTAGAAAAGTTCCAGTGCCTTGTAAAAGATTTCCAGGAAAGGTACCTTGACACACATCCTGACCCACACTGGGAGAAAAGTTCCAGTGCCTATGTAAAAGATTTCCAGGAAAGGTCCCTTGACACACACATCCTGAGCCACACGAAAAGAACTGAACAAGTGCCTCCAAACATAACAAGAAAGACTAGACTTCTCACCAAAGAGAACAGCTTCTCATAGATGGAGGAAACTAAGAGCTGGGAGATTCAGAGAAGAACTAGAAAAGAGCTACATAGATAAAGATGAATCTATCCAGTGGAGGTACAATTAGCATCAGTCAAGGAACTGTCACCATCTGAAGAGAGCCCTCGGATACAGTGCTCAAGGTGCAATTATACAAGGTTTGATCCATTGCATCTTGCAAATGACCAACAAAAGAAAATCAGAAAAAGGTGGGATTAAAAGTTCCATTATGTGCAAAGATTTCCCTGAGGTAATCTTGACACACATCCTGAGCCACACTCTTGTATAAACTAGGCTCTCCTGAGTGTAAGAGAGAAGGAAACAGACACAGGAGGATCTGCTCTGAGCCACCTTAAAGACAAAGTGCAGCAGAGGATCAGCCATCAAAGAGAAGAAATGTGGCAATCAATTGGTGCCAGACCAAAGCCACACAAGGAACAAGGAATCCTCAAGAAAACACACACAGTGACAGGAACAGAGCAACAACCCAGCCGGGTGCAGACTGCCAGAAGCCAAGCCAAGTGGCTGAAGCCTTGCCACCACAAATAAGGTTACTGACACACCAGCTGGCAATACCAGTAGTGACTTGTTGTTGTGTTGTGTTGACTCACAAGGTTACTGCCACACACCAGCTGGCAATACCAGTAGTGACTTTTGTTTGGTTTGACTGCACACACCAGCTTACTTGTTTTTTTTACACACACACAGCTGGCAATACCAGTAGTGACTTGTTGTTTGGTTGACTCCACAATTACTGAACACACAGTGCCACAATACTAGTAGCTGACTTGTGGCAATACCAGTTTTTGACTTGTGGGTGTTTTGACTGACTCCACAATTACTGCCACACACCAGCTGGCAATACTAGTAGTGACTTGTTTTTTGGTGACTCCACAAGGTTACTGCCACACACCAGCTAGCAATACTAGTAGTGACTTGTTTTTTTGGCCACAGGTTACTGCCACACACCAGCTTCAATACTAGTAGTGACTTGTGGGTGTGGTGTGGTGTGGTGACAGCTGCCACACACCAGCAATACCAGTAGTGACTTGTGGGTGTGGTGTGGTGACTGGCCACAAGGTTACTGCCACACACCAGCTGGCAATATCAGTTGAGACTTGTGGGTGTGGTGTGGTGACTGTCCACAAGGTTACTGCCACACACCAGCTAGCAATACCAGTAGTGACTTGTGGGTGTGGTGTGGTGTGGTGACTGGTCACCAGGTTTATCCTGAGATGTAATCTTGACAAACACATCCTCACCCACACTGGGGTAGGGATGTACTGGTGTGGTGTTTGTGGCAGTGTTTCTGCAGCAAGATGGTGTTGCCAGACACACCTCCAAACACACCTAGCAGTGTAGATTTATTTTGTAGATGTGGTGGTGGTGTGTGAGGGAGTTGGAGTGACTAGTGTTTGTGTGTTTCTGCTTTGTACTGAAGTGTTGGAATAAACTTTTGTTGCTAAAATGCAGAGTTATGTAATCCATCAGTGTGTGTGTGTGTATTTACCTATTTGTGTATTACAGGGCCCGAGCTAAGCTCTCTGTGTCCTGTCTCCTTGTTCACTCCTGTCATATCTCTCTTTCATCTGATTGACACACACTGCATCAATGACATCACTGCTCAGTTTATTCCACTTATCAATGCTACGATGCGGGAAACTGTACTCTCTCATGTCATTTAGACAGATGTCTTTTATTAGTTTTTTCCATGTCCTCGGAGATGATTACTTGTGGTCACCTTTATCAACTCTCTGTCCAATATGTCAGTCTTGTTCACCAATTTATACATAGTTATCATGTCTCCTCTTGTTCTTCTCTCTTCTAATGTGGTCAGCCCCAGCTTCCTCAGTCTTTCCTCATAGTCTAACTCCCTGAGTCCCAGTACCATCGTTGTTGTCAGCCTCTGTACCCTTTCCACCTTCTTCACATTTTTCTTCATATGCGGTGACCAGACACAAGCTGCATATTTTAACTGGGGTCTTATTAAGGTACATAATATCTTCATCATTCCTTCATCTAGGTAGTGGAATGAAAGACCAATATTTTGAAGCATGTATGTTTTCCAAAAAATCTTGTTAATGTGTTTCTCCGGTGACAAAGTGTTTTGCACGGTTACTCCTAAGTCTTTCTCCTCATTGGTCTCTTCAATTTTCTCATCACCCAGCCTGTAATCCGTTTGGTCTGTATCTACTTCCCATTTTCATAACATGGGTCTTGTCTATATTAAATTCCATCTGCCACTCCTTACTCCACTCATATATTTTATCAAGATCTTCATGTAACTTGTTACAATCTTCCACATTCTTTACTCTCCTCATAATTTTAGTTTCATCCGCAAACATATTCATGTAACTGTCAATTCCTACTGGCATATCATTAACATAAATAAAAAACATGATGGGACCAAGCACTGAACCTTGTGGAACTCCACTGGTTACCTTCTTCCAATCGGACTTCTTTCCTTTCACCACTGTTTGCATTTCTCTTCACACTAAATAATTTTCCATCCATTTTGCTAGTTTATCACTTACTTGTGTGTGTGTGTGTGTGTGTGTGTGTGTAATTACCTAGTTGTAGTTTTACAGGGCCTGGGCTTTATGCTCGTGCGGCCCTGTCTCCATATCTGCGCTTATCCAATCTTACTGTAAAAGTATGCACACTCGTTGCAGACACTACTTCTTCATTCAAACTGTTCCACGTCTCGAGACATCTTTGCGGGAAACTATACTTTTTAACATCTCTCAGACATTTTCCCTTCCTCAGCTTCTTACTATGCGATCTTGTGCTTCAACTGGCATATTCTTCTCTCAGGATCAAATACTCATTGTCCACTTGGTCCATTCCATTTATCAATTTATAAACTTGTATGAGATCCCCTCTCTACATTCTCTGCTCCAATGTTGGAAGATCCATAGCCTTTAGTCTCTCCTCATAATGTCATCCCTTCAAGTTCTGGGACCATTCTTGTAGCCATTTTTTGTAGTCTCTCCAGCTTCCTAATGTGTTTCTTTTTGTGAGGGGTCCACACTACTCCTGCATATTCCAATCTGGGTCTTATTATAGTACTTATCAGTTTCTTCATCATTTCTTTGTCCATGTAGTGAAGTGCTATTCCAATATTCCTTAGCAAATTATGTCTCTGAAAATTCTATCAATATGGCTTGCCGGTTGATTGTTTTCTTCCATCGTCACTCCTAAGTCCTTTTCCTTTTTGACTTTCTCCAGTTCTACTCCATCTCCCATCTTATAGATTCCCACAGGTCGTCTTTCACTCTTTCTCATTTCCATGACATGGCTTTTGTTCACATTGAATTCCATTTCCCACTTTTTACTCCATTCCCAGATCTTACTTAGGTCTTCTTGCATTATTTCACAATCCTCTTTTTGCTTTATAACTCTGCACAGTTTCGTATCAACTGCAAACAGATTTATGTAGCTGTTCACTCCTTCTGACATGTCATTAATATAAATGAAAAGTATTAGTGCCAATACTGACCCCTGTGGCACTCCGCTTTCTACTGCTCTCCACTTGGACTTCATATCTTTAACTACCGTCCTTATTTCTCTCCCCCTCAAATAATTTTCATCCATCTCAATGTGCTTCCTTTTAAGCCACCCTTCTCCTCTAACTTCTATAGTAATCTTGCATGTGGCACTTTGTCAAATGCCTTTTTTAAATCCAAATAAATACAGTCAACCCATCCCTCTCTCTCTCTTGTACTCTATCAACTATTCTAGAATAGTTGTGTGTGTGTGTGTGTGTCACCAGCAGCAGCAGCAGTGAAGGTAGCCAGGCTTACAAAAGAAATGTTAGCTAAGAGCAGGAAAGACAGGGATGCCACAGTCACTTGTACTCAACTCAGCACTCTTGGTTATGTAGGAAGAAGAGAAAATTCTCCCTCATGGTGTTTTATTGTCTGCTTCATAACAATTACAGCTTTTCTGTGGTTCTGTGGTGATGCTCGGGCAAATGTGTAAATACTCGGCCATAATTGTGAAGAATGCACATTGTTTTGTTATTTGTCAAGATCTTTAGTAACCTTGTCATTTCCATCCTTCATATTTATCCTTTCATGAAAACATTCCTTCATAACTGTGGCTGGGTCTTTATATATTTGTGTGAGCATCACCACATTTATTGTGGTGTCAGTTGTTCTTCACTTACACTCACACTGATGCCTTCAAGAACCCATTGTTGTGTGTGGCTGTGTGTTTTTTCAGTATAGCCACTGCTAGGTTGACGAGGATGTCTTGTACACAAGGTGAGATGTGATGATGTGTCATGCTTTTATTTCTCACTCACACACACACACACACACACACACACACACACACACACACACACGCTTATGTGAAGAAAATTCTGGAGTTGGAAGGTAAAATTGAAAAACTGTTTGAAAAGTATGGGGGCCTGGAAACGAGTTATGACAATGTAATGAAAGAGTGTGCCGATATGAAGAAGGAAAATGAAGTACTGAAAGAGGAAGTTAAGCTAATTAAAGTGAATTGCGAAAAATGTGGAGAATCTCTAGGAAAAGTGATGGAGAAGCAGGCTGAATGGAAAAAAAGTCAGGAAGTGGAAAGAAAGGAGGTAAATTACAAAGTTGCAAGTCTGGAAAAGGAAATCAAAGAGTCTGGGAGAAAACTTTGGGCCTTGCTGAAATTATAGATCAACAGATCATAGAAGAGAAGATTGCTGAGAAAGTGGTGAAGGTTATTAAGTCAAATGAGACATTGGTGAGGGAAACTGTAGACAAAAAGAGATGTGTGGTGATATTTGGTGTGGAGGAGGATAAGACACCGAGTAAAATGGAGAGAGAGAAAACATAAAAAGGTGATAAATAATATCATTAATGTGGTGCAGGAGGAGGAAAAGACCTAGTACAAGAAATAGAGGACTTCCATAGAATTGGAAAGTTCACAAGAGAAGGTATGAGGCCAATAAGAATCAAACTTAAGTCACAAAAGGATGTAGATGAATTGGTGGAGAAGTCATGGAGGCTAGCCCAGCAGGAAACAACAAGGAAGATTTGGTTGAGAAGAGATCTCGGTGAAAAGGAAAGAGAAATGTTAAATGAGTTGAGAAAGGAGGCTTTGAAAAAAATGAAGAGAGGACAGAAGAGGAGAAGAAAGAGTTTTCTGGAGAATCTTGGATATGAGACTGAGGAAGTGGTTCATAACCCAGAAAAGTACAGCAAGAAAGGACTAAAGAAACTTACGTATGAGCGGAATGTAATGTATTCCAACATAAATGGAGTGATATCGGGATTTTAGAACTCAACGATTACTTGAGGGACAAGAACCCAGATATTGTGGGTCTTACTGAAACAAAACTGAGAGAGGGAGAAGACCTGATGATGGTTGGAGAAGGAAATATAATGTTTGGAAAAGAAATAGAGTAGGTAAGATGGGAGGAGGAGTGATGTTGCTGGTTAAAAAGATATAAAGGTGGATCAAGTGAAAGAAGGTATGGGAAAGGCAGAAGTGCTAAAGATCAGAGCAGAAACTAATGAAGGAAAAAGAGGCACTACATAGTGGTGTACGTACCACCTAAGACAAATGCATGGTCAGTACAGGAATATGAAGAAATGATAAGTGATACAGGAACATGTCTGGAAGAAATGTTGGGTGGCTGTGAACGAACTATAATGATGGGAGATTTTAATTGTAAAGAGGTGTGTTGGGAGGACTGGTCAATGGAAGGATCAGAGACAACATGGGAAATACACTATTGACACTGGCAATGGAAAATGTGTTAACTCAGTGGGTCAAAGAAGATACTAGGTTTGGAGGAGAGGGAGCATCGTCAAGACTGGACTTGGTCTTTAGTACAGAGCCAATGGTCATTGAGGAGATGAGGGTGGAGTGCCCTTTAGCAAAGAGTGATCATGCAGTTTTGGAGTTCAAGGTGATAGATGAAGAGAAATCTAGAAGAAATGAAGAATATAAAGTGGGAAGATGGAATTATGCCAAGACAGATTTTGGAAACCTAAAGAAATTCTTTCAAGAGACAAATTGGATGAAATTCAAGAGTGCTAAGGAGCAAATGAAAAGTGGAAGGAATTTATAAAAATATACAAAGAAGGTGAGAAAAATTTGTACCAATAAGACAACATAGAGAAGTTGGAAAGCAGGACTGGTTTAACGATAGATGTGAAAAGGCTAGAACAAGAAAAGAGGATGCATGGAAGAGGTGGAGAAGGAAAAGACGGATTAAGCAGTGGGAAAGTTACAAAAGAGCAAGAAATGAATATGTGTTGATTAGAAGAGAAGAAAGAAAGAAACAAGAAAAGGATATAATTGATAAATGTAAAGACCAACCAAGGCTTTTTACAGACATGTGAACAACAACATCAAAAATAGAGAAAGTATTGAAAGTTTAGAAGTAAATGGAGTATGCAGTGAAGATCCCAGGAAATGGCAGAGGCTATGAATGGATGCTTTCGGAAGGTATTCACAAAGGAGACTGCTTTTGACAAACCACTGGTAATGGAACAGAAAGGGATTATGAAGGAGTTTCAAGTAACTGTGGAGGAGATCAAGAATATGATGGGGAGTTTAGAAGTGAGAAAAGCTGTGGGACCTGATGGGGTATCAGGATGGATTTTAAGAGAATGCAGGAGCAACTGGCAGAAAAAGTTTGTGAAGTAATTGATGCCTCATTAAGGGAAGGTGTAGTGCCCCAAGACTGGAAAAGAGCTAACATTGTCCCAATCTATAAATCAGGTAACAAGAGAGACCCATTGAACTATAGACCAGTGTCACTTACAAGTGTGGTAGCTAAGATGTGTGAGAGGGTGGTGAAGAATAGATGGACAGACTTCTTGGAGAAAAATGACATACTTTGTGAGTGTCAATTTGGTTTTAGAAAAGGGCGTTCATGCACGACAAACCTGATATGTTACTATTCGAGGGTGATAGATGTAATACAGGAAAGAGATGGTTGGGCTGATGGAATATATCTGGATTTAAAAAGGCCTTTGATAAGGTACCACACGGAGACTGATCTGGAAACTTGAAATGGTAGGAGGAGTGCATGGCAGTTTACTAAAATGGATGGAAGACTTTTGGTAGGAAGAGAAATGAGAACAATAATTAAGGACAGACCATCAGAATGGGGCTTGGTGGAGAGTGGAGTTCCACAGGGATCAGTGTTGGCACCAGTAATGTTCGCGGTCTACATAAATGACATGGTGGATGGGGTGTCCAGTTATGTGAGCCTATTTGCAGACGATGCAAAATTGTTAAGAAAAGTGAGATGTGACAAAGATTGCGAACTACTCCAGGAAGACTTGGACAGAATATGGAAATGGAGCTGTACATGGCAAATGGAGTTCAACACGACAAAATGCAAGAAAATAGAGTTTGGCAAGAGTGAAAGAAGAATCAGGAGTATGTACAAGATAGGAAATGAAGACATAAAACCAGTCATGAAGAAAAAGACCTTGGGGTGACAATTACCAATGACCTATCGCCAG
The DNA here is from genome assembly GCF_017591435.1 of Portunus trituberculatus. Taxonomy (NCBI): domain Eukaryota; kingdom Metazoa; phylum Arthropoda; class Malacostraca; order Decapoda; family Portunidae; genus Portunus; species Portunus trituberculatus. Next base: position 4,074,326 of record NC_059280.1, read on the forward strand.
AGAGACATATAAACAAAATAATTGGAGAAGTATTGAACTTATTGAGGAACATAAGAGTGGCGTTCGATATTTAGATGAAGAAATGATGAAGAAAATAATTACTGCAATGATAAGACCGAGGCTTGAATATGCAACAATACAGTGGGCTCGAACTTAAAGAAACACATAAGGAAACTAGAGAAAGTACAGAGGGCTGCAACAAAAATGGTGCCTGACTTAAGAGATTTGACTTATGAAGACAGACTGAAAAGAATGCAACTTCCGACCCTGGAAAACAGAAGAGAAAGGGAGACCTGATAGCAATATACAGAGTGATGATTGGCATGGAAAAATGGATAGGGAAGATCTGTGTATGTGGAATGAAAGAATGTCGAGAGGGCATGGGAAAAAACTAAAAATGGCCACTTATAGGAGAGATGTGAAAAAATATAGCTTCCCTCATAGAAGGGTGGAAGCATGGAATAGTTTAGACGTGGAAGTGGTCAACGCAAGGAATATTCATGATTTTAAGAAAAAGCTGGACATTAATAGATATGGAGACGGGACAACACGAGCATAGCTCTTTTCCCGTATGTTACAATTAGGTAAAGGTAAATACACACACCAAGATGAAGCACAAAGAAGATATCAGTAGAGTAAAGGTGATTGATTGATTGATTGATTGATAACTTCATTGTTGTAACAGTGTATATAAGGGAGTTGGTCAGGTCATGCCAGCCACCCCCTAAACATGGAATAAAAAGGATTTAAAGAAACAGTTGAAGAGCCAAAGGATATGGCTGAAGTGTTCATAAATACTTTTATTCACTCTGCATTCAATGAAGATTGATTGACTGATTGATTGATACATTTATTTTTGCACTAATAAATAGATACAACAAAGGAGGAAGATGGACCTTGCCACCCACCCCCTGGGCAAAGACTTAAGGGTAAAGTATCAAAAATATATATAAAATAGACAGTATACTTAACAAGAATACAGGTACTTCAATAAATAAATACAGATATTGCACACCTTATTGCCTAAACATCCTACAATCTGGGAGCAAACTGAGGATATTCCCTGAGTATATCCCTGAGAGTGATTGAGTCTAGGAGATGGTCAATGAGGCTGTACAAGTCATGTTGACCTCTTGTCCTAAATTTAGCAATGAGAGGACATTCCATGATATAGTGACGTAGAGTGTGTCCCCTTGGTGCAGGGGGAAGCACTGACTTCCCAAAAGTATTTGTAGCTTAATCTGAGCCTCATTGCCACCCTGTCATGTGACACAGTGTGTCTCCCATAGGAGTAAGCACAGCCCTGGGAGAGACATGCATAGTGAAGACTAGTGCTACTGCCCCTATGGCAACAAAGCTCCAACTGATCACTAATGCTACTTTGTACAAAGTCCTTAATGCTACTCTTAACATAACCCAGAGTGTATTCAGTGCCAGGGTCCACTGTGTCATCTTGTAGGGCACAATGAGCAAGGTGGTCTGCTTTTTCATATAGCGGGATACCCACATAAGAGGGTATCCAGGTGAAATGGACCGTGGCACCAGCACCTTCTAGGGCGTGGATGAGATCAAGACACTTATTAACTAGATCACAGTCCAAGGGGGAGGTGGATTGAAGGGCATACAATGCAGCCTGACTGTCAATAATACATTAGATTCTTATGGAGAGGCTCCACAATATGGAGCGCCTCCAGTACAGCATACAGTTCTGCTCTAGTGGAAGACATGGGTGCAAGGAGCCGCCTGGAAACCTCAGTGTCAGTGTAGAGATTGGCAGAGATGTAGTCACGGATGAACAGCCCACAACCAGACCTATTGCCATTGACTGACCCATCACAATGAACATGAATAGCCTGCACGTGTGGCTACTTGGACAATTTAGTCATGAACATGTCTTACAGGACATGAGGGAGCCAGTCCCTCTTGGGCTGATGCAGAGACCGAATATCAACACTGACACGATGAGGGTTCCAGGCAGGTAAATACAAGCCTCGGCTACACCTACACTTGTCAGTACTCCCAAGATCTTCCTGAGGTATGGTGTTGTAGGAGTGTGAGGATCATGATACAGGGGGGTCAGTGATCCCTTCAGAGAGTCAGAGCCCGTGCATAGCATCCAATTAATTGTGCGACAAGTAATTTCCTGCACCCTACACATAATACTTAGCAGGTGCAGTTCAGCTCTGAGGACTTCAATTCGTGCAGTCCTGGGACATCCCAAGATTATCTGCATGGCTTCATTCTGTACAAGCTCCATGGGATGGAGTTGAGTGGCACTAAACTGTATTAAAACGGGCGGCATAATCAATGAGGGAACGTATGACAAATGTACAGAACATTCTTAGGACTGAAAATGAGTTGCAAGAAAAAAGGATAAGTGCAGTAGATAGGATAGGTTTGGAGGAAATCGAAGTAACAGTATTCAATTCCTATATATTTCATATATAGGAATTGGCATGCCAGCAGGCTTGTGGTATTTCCCTACTATCTTTGGTTGAGCCCTACCTCATATTGCCCCATTATGCCATTGTAAAGGGGGATACTAAACCAGGTGAGTAGAGGAAGTACATAATAGTTTAGATTAACCGGAAGTAAGGCAAGCAATGGGAGCTGTTGGGATATCAAGCTGGTTTTCAAAAGAATGCAGCTCACTACTAGCTAAGGTGAGCCACACTATCAGCAGCACCACCTGGTTGGAAGGGAAGAAAAATGTATGATGAACCTTGTGACTCTCAATTTCATGGACCACGAGGTGTTCTCGGTAATTATTTAGGTTACTGAAAGTCACATTGCAGTCTACATTTAACTATAGTTGCACCGTCCGTATTTGCTATAGGAATGGGATTCACACCATGCAATCGACGCTCAAGAGCCCGCTTGTTACTTCAAGTTGAAAAGACTTTTTTTTATCACAAACGCTGCATCAATTACTGGTTTGACTGCCACTTCATTGTCTGTGTCGTTATTTATGCCATGAATGTTCAGTTCCTGCCTCTTCCTGCTATAGTCTTTGTTGCAGTAACGACACTTCACTAATAATTGAGGGTCCATCATTCCTGGTTCCTTGCTGTAGACGTAGTTGAATAGTTATCCATGTGACGTCATCAGTATGGGCGGAGAGTGATGAGCCAATCACAGACGCACTGCTGGAGAACCAATCAGCGACCTCGGGCGCCAGAATCGATGGACTGTCTGCAGGGCCTTCCCATCATTCCCATCATTTCCACAGGGAAATTATTCATGATGGAAGATATTGCTTAATTATATTATAATGTATCGCGGTTGATATATATATATATATATATATATATATATATATATATATATATATATATATATATATATATATATATATATATATATATATTGTTGCGAAGGTGTATTGCAGCAGCCTCTCAGATATGTACGTGTGCCTGTGAGAGTGTGGAGCAGCGTCATAAGAGAGTACATATGGGTAATACATATGAGTACATATCTGCAGACTTTAGCTAGAGGGTGAACGAGGTGTTGGTTGCTCGTGTTTATGAAACTGTCACACCTTAATGGAAGGGACGCTGAGCTAGGCCTCCATGACGGAGGAGATGTGACCCCGGAGGTCACGGGGAGATAAGAGTGTGTGTGTGTGTGTGTGAGGGCACTGGCCAGCCCTGGGATAATTGTCATACGGTACCGTGTAAATAAGGCATGCATGTGTGAATGCTTGTAGCCAGCATTATCAGGGATATATTGGTAATTAGCGGTTAAGGTAGATAGCGTTACCTAATAAGCTGAAATAGACTCGTAAGGACATTGCCTGGCAGGTGCGACGGCACAGGAGGCGTGGTCTGTGGGGCACTGTGTGGCACCGACGAGGACAGAGGACAGGAGCAGGGTTGCCAACTGGCAGTTTTCATTACCAGATTTACCACAATCTGGTAATAGAAAACGAGTTTGGTAATGAATTACTGTGTTTTGGCAATCTGGTAATGGGAGTGTAAAAATTTTGTAATAAGTGAATATGTAAAGAAATAGGAATAAAAATTATATATATATATATATATATATATATATATATATATATATATATATATATATAGAGAGAGAGAGAGAGAGAGAGAGAGAGAGAGAGAGAGAGAGAGAGAGAGAGAGAGAGAGAGAGAGAGAGAGAGGCGCTAGACACGTTCAGTTCCAGTATGGGACGGGGCTCTTACAGGCCCACGGACAACACGCCTAACAGCGAGCCAGTCTTCATCCTGCCATCGTATGTGGTGCTTGTGATTTAGGTTTTGGAAGTATAACATTGGTGATACGACATGTCTAAATGGAAAGGCACGTATGACTCTACAAGAACTTATCACAGTGCATGGGAAAAGGAATACCCATGGGTTACTAAAGCAAAGGATGGATCGCAACATGCCTTTTGTAAAGTGTGTAATAAAAATCTGCAACCACGAAAGGCCACGCTTAAGGTGCACGAAGAATCGAAAGATCATAAACAACGGGTTAATGCTGTTTCATCAACAAGAGCAAATGTTTTTCAGACAAGTAGACAAAATCTTCAGAAAAGTGAATCTCTCAAGAAAACTGAGTTGCAGTTGGCAGTTGCAGTGAGTTGTCATGCTCCTGTTGTGTGTATAGATCACTTTAGTGAAATAATGAAGGAAAATAGTAGTGCTGGAAGTTTGTTTGCAAATTTAAGGCTTCACCGTACCAAATGTTCAATGCTAATTACCAATGTTGTTTCACCAAGCCTTGAAGAGGATTTACACAAGAGAGTGATACATGCAAAGTATTACTGCATTCTAGTTGATGAGTCCACTGACATATCTGCTGACAAGAACATCTGTGTGTGTTTAAGATTTTTTGATGAAACAGTAAATGAGGTAGTATCTGCTTTTTGGGACTGGTACCCATTACTGAGGCCACAGGTGAAGCTTTATTTAAAGCAATTAGTGATCTTTTGCTCAAGTGTGGTATTGCCATTGAAAACTGCATTGGCTTCTCCAGTGATGGCGCCAGCAACATGATCAGAGAAAATAATTCCTTATGGTCTCGCATTAAGGTACAGGCTCCACATTGTATAAAAATGCAGTGCACTTGCCATAGTTTAGCTTTGTGCATACAAAAAGGATTTGATAAACTTCCCTCTAACCTTGGTTTCATGTTACAAGAAGTACCAAAGTGGTTCAGAAAAAGTACATTAAGGCGTGAGATGTACAAGATGCTGTTTGAGACCATGAATACTGGTGAAGAAAGGCATGGCATACCTCTTCCATTTCTAACCCTTTCCACAACACGATGGCTAGTCAGAGGAAAAGTGCTATTCAACATTTTAGTTAACTGGATGGAATTGAAAGCTTACTTTCATTGTGCCAGCATCCATGGAGCACAAGATGTAAGGTACAAGGCTCGTCTTTTGTGGGAAATGTTTTGCGACGACTCCAACTACTTGTACTTTGTCTTCAGTTCACCCTTGGTTACAGAATTTGAAAGAGTGAATGCACTCTTCCAGTCTAACAATGCCAGTCCATCCTCTTTGCTTCTTGAATTGGATATACATTATAAATCTCTTCACAACAGAATCTACAGTGAGCAAGGCACGTTACTACCACTGAATAAAACTGATTTTGGAGCCAAATTTTCCATGGAATGCAACAGACTTCTTTCCAGCAAAAATATGGCCTCTCGTCTGGAAAGCATACAACAACGGTGCCAGGAAATGCTTGTTGAACTTGTGTCTCAAGTCAAGATGAGGCTACCAGAGAATAGAGGACTGTTTGACAAATTAAGCAAGTTATCCCCACATAATGTCCTTACCCAGCTAAACAGACCAAAATTCAATGAACTTCCATTTCCTCACCTCCAAGAATCTCTTGAACTTTGTGAAGAACAATACAGAAAAATTCTTTATCATCCCTGGAATAATGAAGAGGTCTTCAGCTCTGGAATCCCAGAAGATCCAGTTAACTTTTGGGCTTCAATAAAGAAATATGAAGAAGGTGGTAGAAAGCCATATGAAGCTCTGGCCAGATATGCTTTGGCAGCATTGACAACGCCAGTGAGCAACGCACTTGTTGAGAGGATTTTTCCCATGTTAATGCTGTGAAGACAAAAGTGCGAAATCGAATGAAACATAAGATGTTGGAGGCTATTTTGAGGATACGCACAACCTTGATTATGTCTGGAAAATGTTGTAAAGATCTAATAATTACTGAAAGCATGTTAGAGAAATTCAATGTTGGTATGTATGAACATACAAGAAGTCAAGATTGTCAGAGTAGTAAGGATGATGGCCTTAATGCTCTGTACGAATAACTCCCAACTCTTGCCTCTGGATCCACTCACCAGCTGATCTGTCCCATGGCATCTCTCACAGTAAGTTTATTTCTTATCACAGTTTTCTTATCCCAGTCAGTAGCATTATTCGTGTAACTTGTATGTACATTGGATTTATAATTAGCAATAATTAAAAAGTTTGGTAATGAAATGACGAATCTGGTAATAACTGGAGTCGAACTTGGTAATGCCTGTCGTACAAGAGCTGGCAACCCTGGACAGGAGTGTAGCAAGAGACCTCGAAGGAACAAGTCGTATTCTGGGGAGCAGTCAGAGAGTGAACGAGAGACAGAGAGAGACAGTGAAGTGCCTGACGAACTAACAAAGCGTTACCCGTACTTTGTTGCCGCCCCCTGCCCCGTCCTGTGTGCCGCCGCCACCTGTTCCCGGTGACTCGTGTATAGTTGCTGTAATATAGAGAAATAAGGAAGAAGTGTTTCCTTCTCCCCACTCTGTGTGACTGAGCTGAGTGAGAGTGGGTGCTATAGAAGCAGACAGCCAGGCCTGAGAGAGTGATCTGCCCCCGCTCCACCCCAGCCGCGCCGCGCCACCCAGGTAAAGAAAGCCCTTCTCCCCGACACACACGCCCCGAATCCCGAGAAGATTGTGAGGCGTTCCCTCCCTGAAGAAGCTGAAGGAGGGTCGCAGCAATATATATATATATATATATATATATATATATATATATATATATATATATATATATATATATATATATATATATATATATATATATATATATATATATATATATATATATATATATATATATATATATATATATATATATATATATATATATATATATATATATATATATATATATATATATATATATATATATATATATATATATATATATATATATATATATATATATATATATATATATATATATATATATATATATATATATATATATATATATATATATATATATATATATATATATATATATATATATATATATATATATATATATATATATATATATATATATATATATATATATATATATATGACAATGTTGCCTGGTAAGTGATAATATATTCCAATTGTTTCTATGATGACAGTGACCGCAAATCATTTTCCTTTCAGTGTAGTCCAGCAGTGAATAATAGTGATCGATCCTCCATGACCACGAGTCCATGCACTGTCTTGCTTTTGAAGGTCCCGCGCCACACAATCCCTGGCGCGGAGTGGGCGCTGCTTCAGCTCGGCCTGGGTCTGGTCAGCCGTCAGGGCCGTGGCCGTGGCCGTGGCTGCAGAGCTGCCAGATGCAGGGAAATTTCTCTGTTTTAGGGAAATTTAGGTCTCAACAGGGAAACAGGGAAGAAAATTCAAAATGTTCCAAAATCTAGGGAAATTTTGACCAACGGACTCACACCCTTCATCCGCAGTCCCCACCCTTGTCCTCCTCCCATCCTCTTCACCCGTCATCCGTACAATAATTATTTGTATTAATTTTTATCAATTATTTATTGTTTCCTTTCCCTCTCAATTGAATTTCAATCCACTTCTGAGGTCTCTCTCGATCACTATATCCTTCCTCTACCGTTCACTCTTCCTTCCCTCATCCCCAAACAGCGTCATGACTTGTACGAGACCCGTACACCGTCCCTTCCCTTTCCTCCCTCGCCCTTGCTAGCTAGCTGAACCTGTATTCTACGAGACCGATAGAGACCCGTATTCACCCAAACAGTGTCATGACACGTATGAGATCCGTAAATCGTCCCTCCCCTTCCTTCCCTCGCCCCTGCTTGATAGCTGAACGTGTATTTCTACGAGACAGAGACGCGTATTCACCCTGTCCGCTTCCTACGAGTCCAGTATTACGAATCTGCCTCCCTCAGTCTTTCATACACTGTCGCTCAGCTCAGTTAGGTCTGGAAGTCTCTGAAGGATTCTATTACTGGAAAGATTTATGCATTGCACACTAGAGTCTCTGCTGTCTTGCATACCATTCTTGAGTTGTACATGAAGCCAAGTGTCTTAGAATCAACACCATTATCAGCTGTCAGGGTAAAAGACCCAAACAATTTCGTTAAATTGGAAGAGCTATATCTTGGAGGACGAGTAACTGCATCCCTTCAGAAATACCAAAACCTTGACAAGCAGCAACTGGACACGTTCAAGTTGAGATGTCTGGACTTTTACATAGAAGGAGCCTCTCAAATTTTGCAAAGGTTTAATCTCAGTGATTCTGTATTTACAAATCTCAAGGCTCTAGATCCACAAAGTGTACTGATGAAGACAATTCCCTCTGTTGCCCCCCTAGCTGCTCAGTTTCCTAACTTGGTGTCTGAAAATGACTTAAATGAGATAGACGGTGAATGGCGTTTACTGAAAACACTGAACTGAATGTAGAACCTGATATTAATGTATACAAGTTCTGGCAAAAGGTTGGAGACTTGAAAAAAGGTGATGATTCCCCATTATTTCCACTACTAGGAAATTTCATGAAAAACTGTTGTGTCTTCCTCACTCTAGTGCAAGTGTTGAAAGGGTGTTTTCTCAAGTGAATTTAATGAAGACCAAAGTTCGTAATTCACTGAACACAGAATCGCTAAATGGAATGCTTCATGCAAGGAAAATTTTGAAAATTCATCAGCTCACAGTTTTAAAGTTACACCGGGGCACTTGGAACTTATGACAGCTGACATCTACAAAACTTCAGATCTACAGGAATAGCAATCATTCTAGGTAGGTAACAATGAAGGTTAACTATGTTTACATTATAGTACTCATTATATATTCGTGTGTGTGTGTGTGTGTGTGTGTGTGTGTGTATATATATATATATATATATATATATATATATATATATATATATATATATATATATATATATATATATATATATATATATATATATATATATACACACACACACGAATGTGTGTATGTACGTATGTAAGAAGTTAAAAATGACGACAGGGAAATGCTGCGCTAAATAGGGAAATATTTTTAGGCAAAACAGGGAACTTTTGGCAACTTTGATGTGGCAGCACTGCGTGGTTGTCTTCACTCCTCCTCAGGCAGTGCCGCAGTGACACCACGTAATTCCCGAGCTCTGACGCTCCGTCTCGCACTTATCAAGTGTTCTCGTGGGCTCTTCCTTATGCCGGCCTGCTGAGGGAGGGAGGGAGGAGGGAGAGAGGTCACCAGAGGAGGCTTGGGAGGAGAGAGAGGCGAGTAAAAGGTAAAGAAGTGAGAAGTGTGTGTGTGTGTTAACCATTTGGGCCTCTACCTGCTGCCCTACTGGTAATGCAAGGTTGGCTCGGGCTATTGGTTTGTTTGTTGGGACAGTTTGCAGATTCAGTCAGCCGTGGAGTCTGTGCTGTGACTCATGTTTCTCATGCGTGAAATGTAGTGAATTGATTGGTGGTGGAGGTCATTTCCGGGCACTGTCCCGGAGAAACCGTCCCGCGCGCTCGCCTCGATTCCCGGCTCCCACTTCGCAGCTCCTCCCAGCTGATTTGACGCCACATATATGAAGCCACACTATTGGTCAGCGAGAGAGAGAAAGAGAGAAAACAACGAATAAGGAGAGAGAGAGAGAATATGCATGGTAACGAATAAGGCAGCGTTTCTCGATCTTTTTACCCTTGCGCAAAACAAAATTATTTACCATATTTTTCTCATTTTGTGACATCAAATCAGCTGGGTGGATGAGCTCGAAGGGGAAGCCGGGAATCGAGGCGAGCGCGCGGGACGGTTTCTCGGGGACAGTGTCATTTTTCATGTGACTTTTTTTCAACTCAGCTTCTGCCCACCTCTCATCCCCAACGATCTTTGGGGACCTGTGGGGAATCGGGTTATTTTGGTGGGGTAGCTTTAAATTAAGTAATGTGCGTTGCAAAAGAGGTCAGAAATCAACAAAATCACATAAATCTGAAAATACTTGGATGAATATGGCGGCGGCGGCGAGCGTTGCTTTATTGTTGAATGAGTAAAAATGCATATGAAGTCCCCTCTCCCTCTCCCCAACCCCTCCTCCCAGCACCAACAAGCTTGGGGGCCTGTGGGGAATCGGGGGTTTTTGGGTGGGGGGAGCCAAAATAGGCGAAATGTGGGGGTCGGAAAAGATCTTAGGACAAAAACCGCCGTTTTCTAGGAAATATTTGAACAAATGAATAATTCAAGAATAATTTTCACTGAAATTATCCCTTCCCAGTCCCAGCAAGCTTGGGGGCCTGTGGGGAATCGGGGGTTTTAGGGGGGGAGGTATATTTAAGTGATATATGGACTTTAAAAAACTTGGACATTTTCCCCAAATGTTCGAAAATATCCCTAAATATAGGGAAGTTTTACATAACCCTCCCCCCTACAACACTAACCTAACCCTAACATAAACCTAACCTAACCGGGGGGAGCTGTGCCCCTCCCGGACACCCCCCTTCAACACTAACGTAACCCTAACAAACCTAAACTAACGTAACCTAACCTGACCAGGGGGGGCACAGCCACCCCCGGACCACCCTGTACAACACTAACCTAACCTAACCTAACCGGGGGGGCTATGCCCCTCCCGGACGCCCCCCTACGACGCTAACTTAACCCTAACATAAACCTAACCTACGTATCCTTGCTTTGGGGCAGCTTCCGTCCCCCCACACCGGTTCTCTTATAGCTCCACACAATATGCCCTACCTCTACCAATACACTCCTCACAATACCTTAATGAAAGGATGAAGGTCCTGGCTGGTCCTCTTCTCCATTGTACACTGACTTGCATCGCTGGAGTGATGATTTCCCAGTAATCAAATTCATAACCTTTCTGCTGTACTTGACAGCAAACTCCAGCAAGCCAAGATCACAGTCTTCACAGCGTGTCATGGCGGGTGCAGGGTAAGGACTGGGCACCTGTACACGTGTTACCCTCATCCTTCATCGCGGATTGATACCTGCGCTGATATCTGCGCTCACGAACCAATGAAAAGCGTTCATGTTTGAAAATTAATAGAAGTACATGAATGAAAGTGTGAATTGAGGAAAAAGACGAAGATAAGTTATCATCAAAGAGAAAGGTGGTGCATTATTTACATTATTGTCTCATAACACATACAGGCAACCCCCGTTTAACGAAGGTTCACACAACGGAATTTCGCCACAACGGTTTCATTTTACTACCATCTGCTCGTTTAACGAACACCAAACTCGCTCTAACGAAGTTTTATCCAGGTAATTTTTTCCAAGTTTGAAAGCCCCGCTGTATCACGCAAGCCAACAAGCTTTATAAATTTAAGATCAACATTATAAAGTTAGTGTACATTATAATGACTTAAATTAAATTTAACTGCTTAAATGTTAAACTTCATAATTTTTACTTTCATTAAACCTTTCACTGTACTATGATGCACTCTCGCTTTGCTTATTCTCAATGGAAGTTCAAGTAAGGGTTAATCTTGTTATAATTGGTTCGCTTAACGAAGTGTTTTTTAGGAACATAACCCATTCGTTAAGCAGGGGTTACCTGTACGTTGATGACATGTTGTCAATTCACATGTAATAGGAACTTGTTCCTGGCAAGGCAGAGGAAGGTGACTGAGGTGTTGCGAGGCTCAGTTTCACCTGCGTACCACAGTGAACGGATCTGTTAGGGACTTAGATTCTGGCGGAGATGGGTGATTTTCAAGAAAGCAGTGTGACCTACGTAAGGTCGACCGCCTTCAGAAATCTTTATACATTACAAGTATACTATTATAACTTCTTCATAATGACTACTTTGAAGAAATTGGTAAGGGGGACCTGTTCTGCACATTAACCTTGAGGGTAGTGCCCAGGGATTTGCTGCGTTTGTTGATGCATTCATTAGATTTAGTGGAAACCTCAATGGCTGACTAACCCAACCCAACATTATAACCCAGGCAGCAGACCCCCACAAGGGTTACTAAACTAACCCTAACATTAAAACCTCCTAGCGAGGGAAGGGGCTGCACCCCCCAAGACCCCTTCCAAGAGGTATTCACCAAGCCAAACATTATTTCCTCCTAGAATGTCTTGTAATGCTTGTTTGGGGGACAATTTGTTGTGTCTTCTTACCAACTGGCAAGTGGGCATTTTTTTAGTAGTAGTAGTAGTAGTAGTAGTAGTAGTAGTAGTAGTAGTAGTTTTTGTTGTCCTTGGCGAGCTTTCCTCCCTTCCAAAAAAAAAAAAAAAATACTGTTGGGTTGGTTAGTAACCCTTTGATGGGTTTGGTGGACGGGGCATGTGCGAGCCAGCCCCCATCCTCCCTCCTGGCTAGAAGGTTATAATGTTAGGTTAGATCAGTGACCAGCATTACATCGAGGTTATAAAGTTGGGTTAGGTCAGCAACCTTTAGGGAGGATCCAGATGTAATGTCGGGGAACAGCCTTTGCAATGGACCCAAATCCAAGGGTAGCGAATTGTTGGCAACGCTGCTCAACAATAACAAAGCAGCGCTTGCCGCCACCAGAGTATTATTAGATTTTTTTTGTGATTTCATTGATTTTCTATCTTCTGCAACACACGTGACTCAATTTAATGTTGACCCAGCCAAACACCCTGCCTCCCCACAGGTTCCCTAAGGTTGTTGGGAATGAGAAGTAGGTAGTTGGGAGTTCAAAACCAGTCATAACTCAAAAAGTATTCATTTGCAATGGAAATGGTGAAAGGTAAAGTGTCCAATAGGTATGTACACATTGATCCATTAGATATACACTTTGGTGTTATTTTTAAGCTTAACCATTGTGCCTTCATGTCAACAAGTATCAGCAGTTTGGTTTGTTATGACTAAAGAGATGCACCAACAAATACTTGTAAGTGAAAGTGTTAAAACATTTCTCACAAAAACTTAAAGATTACAACATTTGTTTCATGTTTAATGACTAATTTGTCTAATTAAACATTATAACTTTAATAATTGTAGATTCATTTTGTCATGCAATGCAGGAGAAAAATGCATCAGGATTGCTTAGAAACACAAGGTAAAGGCTGTGGCTGGGTGTGCACTGTACCTATTGGACCAGTCCCAGACATCATAGATCAATAAATTTGCATTTCATCAAATTGCTGCCAGAGTCCTTAACTACACTGCATGTCATTCCAAGGCCACCTATTCTACAAGGATGAAAAGGAGTCAGTTTCTCCCAGACTGTCAGAGAACCATCTAATTTATATAACTTACTCTATTTCTTCTCTATTTACATGTTTGCAGTTTAGATCCCCAACAAGTGGCACTTTTCCTTCTGACCTTCCTTAACATATTGTCCATGCAGTTTAGCACTTCATTTTGCATTTCTTCATGGCCATCAAGCCTCCATGTGTTAGTCTTCAATGGCACATATGTTACTATGATACTCCTCCTTTCCTTCCCACTGGTCCTAATTGTTATGCTTAAGACCAGTCCATCTCCATACTGTACCACTTCCATGAATATATCCTCTCAAGTCATTATCAGTACTCCTCCTTCTCTACCCCTTCTGTTTCTCCTCCAAACATTGTAACCCTGATCTTTGAAATCTTATCGGACATCTTCACTTCACATTATTTTTTTTGTTATACATATCACGTCCTGTCATTTTTCCAATATATAATCTCTCACTTAGTTCATATCTCTCCTTATCCAAATGTTGGTATATAGTCTCACCAGCCAACTCTCCAGTTTTCACTAGTATTTTTTCTACTCCTTGCAATCACATTGAACTTTTAGTGGTTTTTAGTCCCCTCACTATATCAACTAAGTCTGTATATTTCTTTTATTTCTTTTTTTAGTCTGTGTGTGTGTGTGTGTGTGTGTGTGTGTGTGTGTGTGTGTGTGTGTGTGTGTGTTTACCTAGTTGTAGTTGTGGCCCCGTCTCCATATCTACACTTATCCAATCTTACTTTAAAAGTGTGCACACTCGTTGCAGACACTACTTCTTCATCTAAACTGTTCCACGTCTCAATACATCTCTGCGGGAAACTATATTTTTTAACATCTCTCAGACATCTTCCTTTTCTCAACTTTTTACTATGCGATCTTGTGCTTCAGATGTCATATTCTTCTCTCAGGATCAGTTTCTCATTATCCACTTGGTCCATTTTGTTGATCAATTTATAAACTTGTATCAGGTCTCCTCTCTCCCTTCTTTGTTCCAGGGTTGGTAGATCCATAGCCTTTAGTCTCTCCTCATATGTCATCCCTTCAAATTCTGGAAACATTCTTGTAGCCATTTTTTGTAGCCTCTCCAATTTCCTTATGTGTTTCTTTTTATGAGGGGTCCACACTACTCCTGCATATTCCAATCTGGGTCTTATTATAGTACAGGCAACCCCTGTTTAACAAGGTTCACACAACGAAATTTCGCTACAACAAAGGTTTAATTTTACTACCATCTGCTCGTTTAAAGAACACCAAACTCGTTTTAACGAAGTTTTATCCAGGTAATTTTTTTCCAAATTTGAAAGCCTCACCATATCACGCAAGCTGACAGGCTTTTGAATACACCAGGAGCTGCTGGTACTAAGGCCTGCCTCAGAAAAAATCCTGGGACACCTATAGAATAAAGATCAAGATCAAGATCAAGCCTCTCATGGACAACACGCGCAACACTCACTCCCCAGTCAAAACATAACAGCCTCAGCAGCAGCTTGTCTTCCTAGCTCAACTTACCACCAAAACGCCCTGCAATTGGCCTAGTGTTGTAAGAAGACCAGGAAGTCTCTTACTCTCCAAATGAAGCTAGATATTATTCACAGACACGAGAGAGGCCAGAAAACTATAGCAGTGCTGGCCACCATCTTGACTCCATATTATACTGTCTCTATTTTCAAGTCAGCAGACTCTATTAAGAAGGCTGGTGAGACTGTATCTTCCTTGCAAGCTAAAAGAACCACCTGAACTCTTGACTCTACAATGGATAAAATGGAAAGCCTTGTGGAAATGTGGTACATAAGTTTTGTATGCGGTACAATGATGCGCACTTTGTTTACATTCCACAGGTTGCCGGTTAGTGTCTTTCCAGTTTCACTCTTCCTCCCTTCATAAAGTTAAGATCATCAACATTATAAAGTTACATACATACATACATTAGTGTACATTATAATGACTTAAATTAAACTACCTAAATGTTTAACTTCATAATTCTTACTTTCATTAAACCTTTTACTGTACTATGATGCACTCTCGCTTTGCTTACTTTCAATGGAAGTTCAAATCAGGGGTTAAACTTGTTATAATCGGTTCGCTTAACGAAGTGTTTTTTAGGAACGTAACCCCTTCGTTAAACGGGGGTTGCCTGTACTTATCAATTTCTTCATCATTTCTTTGTCCATGTAGTGAAATGCTACTCCAATATTCCTTAGCAAATTATATGTTTCTCTAAAAATTCTATCAATATGGCTTACTGGTTGATTGTTTTCTTCCATCGTCACTCCTAAGTCCTTTTCCTTTTTGACTTTGTCCAGTTCTACTCCATCTCCCATCTTATAGATTCCCACGGGTCGTCTTTCACTCTTTCCCATTTCCATGACATGGCTTTTGTTCACATTGAATTCCATTTCCCACTTCTTACTCCATTCCCAGATCTTATTTAGGTCTTCTTGCAGTATTTCACAATCCTCTTTTTGCTTTATAACTCTGCACAGTTTCGTATCGTCCGCAAACAAATTTATGTAGCTGTTCACTCCTTCTGGCATGTCATTAATATAAATGAGGAAAAGTATTGGTGCCAATACTGACCCCTGTGGCACTCCGCTTTCTACTGCTCTCCACTTTGACTTCATATCTTTAACTACCGTCCTTATTTCTCTCCCCCTCAAATAATTTTCTATCCATCTCAATGTGCTTCCTTTTAAGCCACCCTTCTCTAACTTCCACAGTAATCTTGCGTGTGGCACTTTGTCAAACACCTTTTTTAAATCAAAATAAATGCAGTCAACCCATCCCTCTCTCTCTTGTACTCTATCAACTATTCTAGAATAGAAACTCAATAAATTAGTTACACAAGACCGTCTTTTCCTAAAACCAAATTGGCTATTTGATATTAATTTGTTGTCTTCAAGGAACTCGATCCATTGTTTCTTTATTATTCTTTCACACATCTTGCATATTACACTAGTTAGTGATACCGGCCTGTAATTTAAAGGTTCTTCCTTCCTTCCGCTCTTATATATGGGAACCACCTCAGCTCTTTTCCATTCCACTGGCACTGTTCCATTTTCTATTGAGCATTTTATGATGTATATAGGACTTGCTAGTTCTTCCCTACATTCTTTCAGTATTCTGCCTGAGACTTTATCTGATCCCATTGCCTTCTCTTCATCCAGTTCCTTCATTAACTCTTTTATTTCAAGCTTGGTTACTTTAATCTCTTTCATATAGATTGTCTCTCTATTACCCTGTGGCCTTTCAAATTTGGATTCCTTAGTAAAGACCTCCTGGAATTTATTATTTAATAGTTCTGCCATACTTTTGGGTCTTCCACCATCCATCCCGTTCTCTCCTTTTAACCTTTCTATTGTTTCTTTTTGCCTAATTTTTCCATTTATGAATCTATAGAACAATTTTGGTTGCTCCTTACATTTTTTGACAATGTCTTTTTCGAAGTTCTTTTCCTCTTCCTTCCTCACCTTAACATATTCATTTCTTGCTGCCTAGAAGTTTTCCTTATTTGCTGGATTTCTATTTCTCCTCCACCTTTTCCATGCTCCATCTCTTTTCTCCTTTGCCTTGGCACACCTTGCATTAAACCAATCTTTCTTTCCTTCTTCTTTAGGTCTATATTTCGGGACATATTCCCTGACTCCTGTTTTGTATATTTCCAAAAATAAGTTATACTTCTCTTGCACTGTCTCTGAGTTTTCCATCTCCTCCCAATTTATGTTTTTAAAATAGTTCTTTAGGTTCTCAATATCAGCCTTTCTGTAATTTAATCGGTCTCCTTTTGTATGAATCGTCTCTATCTTTCTTTCCCTCTTCTATATCCATTTCTAATATTACATGGTCACTCTTTCCCAATGGGCACTTATATTTTATATCATCATTCATTTGTATACCCCTTGTAAAAACTAGGTCCAATCTCGCCAGCTCGTCGTTTCCTCTGAATCTTGTGCATTCCTTTACTCTCTGTGTGTGTGTGTGTGTGGGGGTGATTCACCTCGGTCGCCTCCTGGTCACCCAGCCAGTCTTCCCCATTATGGAGCAAGCTCAGAGCTCATAGACCGATCTTTGGGTTGGACTGAGACCACAACACACTCCACACACCAGGACAGCGAGGCCACAACCCCTCCAGTTACACCCCGTACCTATTTACTGCTAGGTGAACACACTCCACACATTAAGAGCCGTGCCCATTTGCCTTGCTGCTTACTGGGACTCGAACCCGGCCCTGTCGATTGTGAGTCGAGCGTGCTAACCACTACACTACGGTGTGTGTGTGTGTGTGTGTTTACCTATGTGGTGTGTGTGTTGAGCGGGTCTCATAGTGTCCTATCTCCATATCTCCATTCATCAAATTTTTCCTTAAAGTTATGCACATTATTTACTGTAACGACTTCATTATCTAATACTTTCCATTTATCCACTGTGTGCAAAACTATATTTTCCAATATCCTTCACACACTGCCTCATCCTGATCTTTTTCATGTCCTCTTGTCCTACCATCTTCCGTCAACAGCACCAGGTCTCATACATTGTTATTAGGTCCCCGCGTTCTTCATATGTGAGGTCCTGATTGATTGATACATTTATTGTTGCACTAATAAATAGATACAACAAAGGAGGAGGATGGACCTTGCCACCCACCCCCTGGGCAAAGACTTAAGGGTAAAGTATCAAAAATATATATAAAATAGACAGTATACTTAATAAGAATACAAGTACTTCAATAAATAAATACAGATATTGCACACCTTATTGCCTAAGCATCCTACAATCTGGGAGCAAATTGAGGATATTCCCTGAGTATATCCCTGAGAGTGATTGAGTCTAGGAGATGGTCAATGAGGCTGTACAAGTCATGTTGACCTCTTGTCCTAAATTTAGCAATGAGAGGACATTCCATGATATAGTGACGCAGAGAGTGTCCCCTTGGTGCAGGGGGAAGCACTGACTTCCCAAAAGTATTTGTAGCTTAATCTGAGCCTCATTGCCACCCTGTCATGTGACGCAGTGTGTCTCCTGGAGGAGTAAGCACAGCTCTGGGAGACACGTGCATAGTGAAGACTAGTGCTACTGCCCCTATGGCAACAAAGCTCCAACTGATCACTAATGCTACTTTGTACAAAGTCCTTAATGCTACTCTTAACATAACCCAGAGTGTATTCAGTGCCAGGGTCCACTGTGTCATCTTGTAGGGCACAATGAGCAAGGTGGTCTGCTTTTTCATATAGCGGGATACCCACATAAGAGGGTATCCAGGTGAAATGGACCGTGGCACCAGCACCTTCTAGGGCGTGGATGAGATCAAGACACTTATTAACTAGATCACAGTCCATGGGGGAGGTGGATTGAAGGGCATACAATGCAGCCTGACTGTCAATAATACATTAGATTCTTATGGAGAGGCTCCACAATATGGAGCGCCTCCAGTACAGCATACAGTTCTGCTGTATAGTGGAAGACATGGGTGCAGGGTGCCGTCTGGAAACCTCAGTGTCAGTGTAGAGATTGGCAGAGATGTAGTCACGGATGAACAGCCCACAACCAGACCTATTGCCATTGACTGACCCATCACAATGAACATGAATAGCCTGCACGTGTGGCTACTTGGACAATTTAGTCATGAACATGTCTTACAGGACATGAGGGAGCCAGTCCCTCTTGGGCTGATGCAGAGACCGAATATCAACACTGACACGATGAGGGTTCCAGGTGGGTTGTAGCGGTGACATAACAACGTTAATACAAGGCAAGTGGTCATTGTTTTTGCAGGGTTGCCACCACCCAATTTGGCCCTTTGCTGCTGGGAGCAAATATTCCCTGCACTGGTATCAGGGAGAGTCTGTGAGGTGCTACAAGTGCCAGCATTTCAGTCACCCTCAGGCACGGTGTGAACACTCTGTTGGGTGCAGCAGGTGCTGCCTAACCCAGCCCTCAAGTATGAGTGAATAATACTTTCTAGAGAAACAGGGATCTGATCCATTATCATCCTATCATGCTCCAGGAAATCACTATTGTATACACAGTCATGTGTGAAAACTTTGTCATTCAGATGAATACAAATAGCAAAACAAGGACAAAATTATAAAAAAAATCTTTAGGAGCAAATATCTTTTTTTTTTTACACAAAAATTTTCACAAAATCATTATCAACTCTGATCAACTTTTGTTTAGCATCATTTTAAACTATAACTAAAATGCAATTTTTTGTTAGAATTGCATTTTTATAATGTCAATAGAAAACAAAATAAAAAGGTAGGGAAAAAACAGGCGGCCAGTCGTCTCTGACTTTAGTTCCTGGGTCAGTCAGAGTCTGACTTATTGTGAAATCTGAGCTAAAGGGATCTAAGTTATCAAGGTTCAACAGAATTGCCAACCAATTCGTTCAGCATAGTTGTTTTTGGCGTCACAGAGACCTAGCCAATGGGCAGTGTTCAGGCTGTGGCAAGACACTGTGAGGGTGATGGAAGCACTGCACTACCTTCAGATATTTAGTTTTTTGCCACAAATTTTCTTTTTTCTTATAGAGGAAACTGAACAGAAATAGGTGTACCCTTTCTTTTTGAACCACCAACCTCTGCTGAGGTGAAGAGAAATGTGTGCTAAGGTTTTGTGCTGTATTGAAGTCTGAAAATTAAAGAGCTTGGCCATTGTATTTTGGTCTATATAATGGTGTTAGCTGTATAAATTCAAGTAACCATAAAGAAATACCATAGTGAAATAACAACAAAAATACTGGAAGGAGTAAAAACATGGTGAATTAATAGATACATCATAGTACAGTGTTGAGAGACGACTGCTCTGTATCATGAGATGATGCTGACCCAATCCTCAAGTAAACTAGACAATAAACACTTGAAAACTCACTAGTTTACATCCTCTCATATTGGTTGGGCCAACCAGGTGAGTGTGCTCCACATGTATGGAAGGTAGTCCACTCACTGTTCTTTTAGACTGGCTGGAATGAAAAGTTTTTCATCCTATCAACTTCTCTCCTCTGACCAACTGACTGACTGACTGCAGCATCCCTCTCACTATTGCAGAATTGCATCTCTTGCTGTCTTCTACCACTATTTTTATACCAAATGCTCTTCAGGTCTAGGTAACTGCGTGCCTCCCCTCCTACCCCATCCTTCCACCACTTTCTTCTTTCTTTCACCTTTAATCTGTCCACCTCTTAATGCAAGAGTTAACCAATACACTCTTTGCTTTCTGTGGTACACTCTGGGACTCTGCTTGCTTCTGTGTTTCCACCTTCCTGAGACTTGAACTTGAATTTTTCAAAAGGAAGGTTCCAACATGTTTATCTTCTTTTTTTCCTGAGAATTATTGTTGGCCATGGCCAGTGGCCAGTGCCTCTTGTTGTCATCACTATTACTGTTGTTGCAGGTTTCCAGGCCGGGTGCCCTGCTGGGCTCTGAAGTGGCTCCATCTGGCTGGCTGTGTAGAGGGTTCCGGGCAGCAGCATGAGTGAACAGCAGCAGCAGTCTGTGTCAGGTGTGGGGAGGTCCAGGCCTGCTGGCCAGGATGACCCAGAGGCAGGCAGCTCTGGCCACAGAGAAGAGAGAAAGTTTGAGTGTCAGCTGTGTGATAAAGTTTATACAACCAAAGAAGGGCTTAGAGTACATATCATGAGGCACAATGGTGTTAGTTATCCGTGTCCTGAATGTGGAAAACATTTCACCAGACAGGGTCACCTCAACATACATGCCCTGACACACAGTGGTATTAAAAAACATGAGTGTCTGGAATGTGGAAAGAAATTCACCACAAAGTCTGATCTCACTAAGCACACCTTGACACACAGTGGTGTTAAAAATCATGAGTGTTCAGAATGTGGAAAAAAATTCACCACAAAGTCTGATCTCGTCAAACATGGCCTGACACACAGTGGTATTAGGAATTATGAATGTGTGGAATGCGGAAAGAAATTCTCCAGAAGGTCTCATCTCAACTCACACATCCTGACACACACTGGTGTTAGAAATTTTGAGTGTCCAGAATGTGGAAAGAAATTCGCCACAAATTCTGATCTCAACACACACACCCTGATACACAGTGGTATTAGAAATCATGAATGTCCAGAATGTGGAAAGAAATTCACCCAGAAGTCTAATCTCAACAGACACATCCTGACACACAGTGGTGTTAGAAATTATGAATGTCTGGAATGTGGAGAGAACTTCACCACAAAGTCTGATCTCACCTCACACACCCAGACACACAGTGGTGTTAGAAATTTTGAGTGTCCAGAATGTGGAAAGAAATTCACCACAAAGGGTCACCTCACCACACACACCCTGACACACAGTGATGATAGAAATTATGAGTGTTCAGAATGTGAAAGGAAATTCACCACAAAGGCTGATCTCACCACACACACCCTGACACACAGTGATGCTAGAAATTATAAATGTCTGGAATGTGGAAAGAAATTCACCAAAAAATATCACCTCACCACACATACCCTGAGGCACAGTGGGGTTAGAAATTATGAGTGTTTGGAATGCGGAAAGAAATTTATCACAAAGTATAGTCTCACCAAACACAGCCTGACACACATAAGCTTTAAAAATTATGAGTGTCTAGAATGTGGCAAGAAATTTGCCACAAAGTCTGATCTTAACGCACACACCCTGACACACAGTGGTAGAAATTATGAGTGTGAGGAGTGTGGCAAGAAGTTCTTAACTATTGATACTCTAAAAAGCCATGCCTTCAGACACACTGACTTGATCCAGTTCAAGTGTGATACTTGTGGCAAGTGTTTCAAAACAAAGGATGACATTGCTGAGCATGCGAAGATCCACTGTTGAGATGGGGTGTTGTGTGGACCAGTGGGGCCACACCCACGCCTGTTGGTGTGATGGTGGTGGGCAGTGTGTTTCTTTCTTTTTCTTTTTTCTCTCCCATTACCTCCTTCTGACTGGCTTGACCTTCCAGCCTTTGCTCCTCACGACAGCCAGTTGAAACATGCCATTAGTGGGAACCGGTCTCCTGAGCATGTCACCAAGGCTCTCCATCTCCAGCAAGAGATATTCATAAAAAAAAAAAAAAAAAAAAAAAATGAAGAATACAAGGTTTGGGAGAGTCTCTACTCTTAACAAATGGCTCACAGCAGCAGTGCCAGCAAGTCTGTACCCTTCAGGCCCGGGGGAGGAGGAGGAACAGCAGTCTTCTTTCTTCAGTCTTGTAAGCTTCCTCTCTCTTCAGTCTGCTGCCCCACCCCCACCTCTCTCTCTTTCTAAACTAACACAAAAACACATCAACTGATCTCTGTATCTCCTTAAAATGCTCAAAATAGTAGAAATGCCAAACTACCTCTTTATCTCTACCCAAAAAAATGCATAAAGTGACACAAACACACCACATCATTGCACAATCTCTCCTTAAACTCACTACAACACAAAAAAAAACAAAATGCTTCAAATGACACAAACACTGGAAATCATCTTTCTGTCTCTCTTTAACCTCTTCAGTACTGGGACATTTTTTACCTTGAGATTTGTGCACGATTAGACCATTTTATTGACATTAGAAAGGGTCTATGGAGGTCAGAATATCAGTGGCCACAGTCTTCACTATTTCAATCCCCACAAAAATTTCTGAAGCTGTATAAAATCACCAAATAGTAACCAGGATTAATATGAAAACATGTTATGGTACTGAAGGGGTTAAAGTCTGTACAACCTAGAAAAACACTCACAGACACATAGAAACACACCAAACTATCTCTTTTACCTCTCTATAAACCCTCTGTGGTCTGTTATTGTAAGGAGTGTGCTTGTATACTGGGATAGAAGGTAGAAGGAAGCAGCCTACACCTAGTTTTGTCCTTGTATTTTGAGGGGTATGTGCTTTGTGTATTATGGGTTGCAAGACAGAAAGCAGTAGTAATTTACTCCTAGCTTTGTATATCTCATGTGTACTTTTTTGTATTGTAGTTTACAGGTAGTGTTGCATGTACTGTGTTTGTGTTGTGAGGTGTAAGGATAGACAGAGACTTGTAGTGTGTGTGTGTGTGTATTTACCTAGTTGTAGTTTTACAGGGCCTGGGGTTTATGCTCATCTGGCCCCGTCTCCATATCTACACTTATCCAATTTCTCTTTAAAACTATGCACACTTGTTGCTGTCCCATGGTCATAACACTGCCTGGAGTTTGATTAGGCTTGTTGTGTTTGTGCAATTGTAAAGTATCCTTTTATCTCTATAACCATTAAGCAGTGCTGTTTTAATATTTTTGACAATTGGGTTACATCTGATGTTAAATTGTCTCATAATATTTTTCAGCCACACATATTTACGACGTAGAATATCCGTTTCATTAGATTGAGTACTGTAACAATATCAGTGAGGTATATCTGAGCACTAGTTAACTCCTTCAGTACTGGGACACATTGTAACCTTGAGTTTTGTGTATAATTAGACCATTTTATTGACATTAGCAAAGGACTGTGTAGGGCAGAAGATTAATGGCCACAGTCTTCACTATTTTAATCCCCACATGAAGTTTCTGAAGCTGCATAAAATCACCAAATACAGTAGTAGGCAGAATGAATATGGGAATGTTTGCTGATACTGAAGGGGTGGAGTGGATTGGTGTGTGATGATATATTCCCTCCAAAGCATCTGTAAATTTGATTGTAATTTGTTGTGACTAATATATTGTTGTACACCAGTGTTTCTTTTCTTGACCAGTGACCCTAGAGATGTGGTGTGGGAGGAAGGGTTAACATGTGAATGCAGTACATTATACAATTCATTCATCCTTGGCTTTTCAGGTTCCATATGTGTGTTGTGTTGTGTTGTGTTGTGTTGTGTGCACTCCCTGCCTGCTTCCGTATTCCAATTTTTATGACTTCATTTAAGAGGGAGATCTCAAGACATTTTACTTATTTATTTATTATGTTTTTTACTTTTTTTTTTATTATTTATCTATTTATTTTTTATTTATTTTATTTATTTATTTATTTATTTATTTATTTTATTCATTTATTTATGTATTTTTATTTAATTATTTATTTATTTTTTTATTTTTATTTTTTTTACTAACACTAGGACCTGGAAGGGGGTTGGCAACTACAAACGGGTCTTTTTTGTTGTTTTATGTTTCCCTTGGCCAGTTTTTCCCTAGTACATAAAAAAAAGTGTCAAGATTTATTTTTTATATTAACTTTTTGATTTTGGCTATGCTTATATATATATATATATATATATATATATATATATATATATATATATATATATATATATATATATATATATATATATATATATATATATAATTGTTTATTTTTTTAATGTATTTATTTATTTTTTTTACATATTAACATTATGTACACACTCAAATTTTCATACTCACTTCATTCACACAGGGATCCTATTCCTATCCCAAAACTATTGTCCTTTGTCAGGGCATGGGGGGAGGGAGGGATAAATCACAAGCACACAGGGTGGCTGCCTAGCATCACTATGTATTACACATATACATGGAGAGGGAAAGCACACATCAGCCTGCAGATCATGCAGAAATCATACACACTTTCGTACTTTTATTTGCATGCATACATTGTTCAAATATTTAAAGAGTACAAAATAAATTGAATAATACATACACATAAATCACAACTCTGATTAAATTGGTCTCAGTCAGGTAAATCATCAGTCTATGACTCCTATCCACTCCTACGCTGATGATGCCACCCAAAGGTGCAGTATGCGGTGATGTGTTCAGGTTATATGCAATGGAGCTGGTTTGCTTTTTGTAAGAAGTTTCACTTCTGCTCATCTCTAACATTTCTGACTGGGGCAGAGAAAACTTAGTAGTGTTCATTGCCTCATAAGCTCATACCCTTCATCCGTCAACTCCACACAACCTTCCTTCCACACAACTATCACTCTTCTTCAATGACACTCAACTCAACTGTCCCAGCTGCAAAACTTTAGAAGCTCACATCTCTTCTCTACCAAGCTAAAACAACTGCTAACTCTGTAAAGCGGCCCGATCTGCCCAATCCCATGTATAGAGTATTCTTTGCATGTAAAGGTGTGTGTGTGTAATTCACCTCGGTCGCCTGTTGGTTACCCAGCCAGTCTTCCCCATTACGGAGCGAGCTCATAGACCGATCTTCGGGTAGGACTAAGACCACATCAACACACAACACACCGGGAAAGCGAGGCCACAACCCCTCCAGTTACACCCCGTACCTATTTACTGCTAGGTGAACACACCCCACACAGTGTGTGTGTGTGTTGGGGGAGGCATTCCACTCATATGCTGTTTAGTTAGACAGAGTGGAATGAAAAGCTTTTTGGAGCATTTCAATGTAATTTGGTGTTAATTTGTACTAAAACATCTCCCAACACTGCATATATATATATATATATATATATATATATATATATATATATATATATATATATATATATAATTGTAATGAGAGAGAGAGAGAGAGAGAGTGATGGGAGGGAGGGGGGGGCGATACTTGGCTCACAACAAAGCGTGGCGCCGAGTAACGCACAGACACGGACACAGGCGCCACTCGCCAGGCGGGCTGAGGCGGCGACTGCGGCAGCGTGTGTCTGTCTGTCAGTGCATGTGTGTTCCCACGTGTGTTGGCAAGGTGACCTGACCTGACCTGGAAGAGTGACTGGGAGAGGAGGCGTGGAGGAAAGGTAGGTAAGATGGAGTAGTGAGGAAGAAGAGGAGTCGGAGTTGTTGTGTAGTAATGTTTCCATGTTGTGTTCCTGTATCAGTAACTTGCTTTACTTAACATTATCGTGGTTTAGGGTGAGGGTTGGTGATGACTTCCTGTCTCAGTACCTGCAGCAACGCTTGTCACGCTGCCTGGCACCACTTCACCTACCTTTAAAAAAAGGTAGGAAGGATGATGCGAATAATTATAGACCGATCAGTTTAACTAGTATATTATGTAAAATACTAGAGAAAATCATTAAGGGTAGTATTTGGGAGCATTTAAATGAGAATAGATTAATTAGAGATACCCAACATGGCTTTAGATCAGGGAGGTCCTGTCTTACAAATTTGCTCGATATCTTAGAATATATTACCAAGGAGTTAGATGATGGAAATAGCATAGATGTTATATATCTAGATTTTAGCAAGGCGTTTGATAAGGTACCGCATAGGAGGCTAGTGTACAAATTGAGACTACATGGGATAGGGGGTAGGTTAGTTGATTGGATTAGTGATAGGAAACAGAGAGTAGTATTAAATGGGGCAATGTCTGAGTGGAAGGAAGTGGTTAGTGGGGTACCCCAAGGATCAGTGCTAGGACCTCTTCTTTTCTTGGTGTACATTAACGATTTAGATATAGGAATTAGTAGCAAAGTATCAAAGTTTGCAGATGATACTAAGATAGCATGTGCAGTACAGGGTGAAAAGGACAATTACAGAATACAACGAGACCTGGACAGGCTGATAGCATGGGCAGACAGGTGGCAGATGGAGTTTAATTCTAAAAGTGTCAGGTTATGCATTTCGGTAAAGACAACACAAACTTTAGCTATGAGATGGAGGGATGTTGGCTAGAGGCAGTAGAGGAAGGAAAGGATTTAGGAGTAGTGATAGACAGGACTATGAAATTTTCAAAGCAATGTTTAGAAGCAAGAAATAGGGCAAATAGGATCCTGGGTTTTATAAATAGAAATGTTAGTTATAAAAGTAAGGAAGTGGTGTATAGCTTATATAATTCCTATGTTAGGCCCCATTTAGAGTATTGCATACAGGCCTGGTCACCCCACTATAGGCAGGATATCAACATGTTAGAAGCAGTTCAGAGAAGAGCAACTAGGATGATGCCAGCATTAAAGCGCCTGGAGTATAGAGATAGATTAAAGGAATTAAACATGTTTTCATTTGAGAGGAGATGTATAAGAGGGATATGATAGAGTTATTTAAAATGTTCTCAGATACAAACTACATAGATGTGAGATCTTTCTTTACCTTAGAGGAGGGAAGTAGGACTAGAAATCATGGCAGGAAGATTAGAAAGCAAGGCTGCAGGTTAGATATAAGAAAATATTTCTTTAGTCATAGGGTGGTAGACTTCTGGAATGCATTGCCAGAGAGGGTTGTAAATAGCACTAGTTTGACAATGTTTAAAACAGATTAGATAAGCACTTAAATTTATTAGATTTATAATTATGTATAGCACTGCATGATAGTTTTATAAGAAATTTACTATAGTTAAACAAGACATGATCCCCATGTATGGGGACCACAAATTGTAGAGGATTTTGCTGCAGGACTTAGCCCTGTTAATGGGCCAAATATTTAGAATTAGTATATAATGTATTGTGTACTTGTAAGTGTATCTTTAAGTACTGATGACGAGGTCGCTGTGCGACTGATACAGGATAACCTAGATGGGCCCTGGTGGCCCTTTGTTATCCTATTATTTATGTTATGTTATATGTTATGTCTGACCTGCACTGTGTTACGTTACTGGAGCACCAACACACACTTCTCACATGGAACATTTTGTCAGAAGTGCTGCCCACTATTGTACGCCTTTGAAGTGTATTACAGTTCACAAAGATAAACAAATTTCGTCTATACATCAACATCTACATATAACATACTCAATTTTCCTATCAATATCTACATATGACAGAGATACTCAATTTTTCTGTCGATATCTACATCTACATGACAGATGCTCGGTTTTCCTATCTACATCTACATCTACTTATAACAGATACTCAGTTTTCCTATCTACATCTATATACAGTATGACAAACTCTTTATTTTTTGGTATGATGAGACAGTTTTATTGACATTAGGAAGGGTCTGTGGAGGTCAGGAGGATATTGGCCAGTCTTCATTATTTCATCCCAACATGTGTTTCTGAAGCTGTATAAAATGGCCAAATAGCAATCAGAATTTATATGACAATGCGTCCTGGTACTGAAGAGAGTTAAAAAAAAACAATTCCGATATCTGCCTGCAGTGGTTAGCAGATTCCTTCCATGTGTTTTCATTTCTCAACAAGACGGACAAGACAGTAAATATTTACCATCTCTTGCCTGAAAGAAAAGCTAACGTAATTTAACTGCTGTAGAAAAAGACCAGCCTCACCTAACTATTCCAAGCAAAACTAACCAAACTAGGCTTATAATAAACTAAACTAACCTAATTACTATTCAAAGAAACTTAACTTTATATAATGTAACCTAATTAACCAAACTATTAAAAAAAAAGAATAAATATATAACCAAAATATTGTAGTATACACTAACCCCTTCAGTACTGGGACATATTTTTACCTTGAGGTTTGTGTACCATTAGACCATTTTATTGACATTATCAAGGGTCTATGGAGGTCAGAAGATTAATGGGTACAGTTTTCACTATTTTAGACCCTTCAGTACTGGGATGCATTTTTACCTTTGAGTTTTGTGTACCATTAGACCATTTTATTGACATTAGGAAGGGTGTATGGAGGTCAGAAGATTAATGGCCACAGTCTTCACTACTTTAATCCCTACATGAGTTTCTGAAGCTGTGTAAAATCACCAAATAGTCACCAGAATGAATATGGAAAATGATGAATGTACTCAAGGGGTTAAAGATAAAGAATACAAGGTTTAACTCACCACTAACCTAACCTAACCTAATCTAGCATATTCTAACCTATTTTAACCTAATCCCAGTTTAACCCAACCTAACTCAATTGGCATTCAAACCTAACCTAACCCAACCCAACCCAACCCAACCCATTCCAGTCTAATCTAACCCTAACTAACCAGCCTAACCTAACCTAACCCAAAGTAAGCTACCCTACCCTAACCTAACCCAACCTAACCCAGCACAACCCAACCCAACCCAACCCAACCAACCAACTAACCTAGCCAAAACAGTCTAACCTAACCTTACCCAGACCTAACCTAACCTAACTTGAGCTGCCCTAACAGCCATGTGATACCCTACAGGTCAGGTTGAGAGGAGTGAGCCGTGTCCACCATGGTGCTGGAGGTGTTGAAGCAGTGCTGCCTGGCCATCAGGTCAGAGAAGGTCACCGAGAGAAAGGTCAGCAGTGGACTAAGTGACTCTGGTTGTTATTATTCTTTTTATGTGTTAGGGGAAGGTGGCCAAGGGCAACAAAAAAAAAAATAAATAAATAAAAAGCTCACTTGATTGCCAGTTCCCTCAAAGATTAAGAGAGTTAGCAAAAAACCTGGGTCAAATGTCTTGGAACCTCCCTTGTAAAAGAAGTGAAGTGGTAGGAAGATGGAAATACAAAAGCAGGCAGGGAGTTCCAGAGTGTGCCAGAGAAAGGTGTGAATGATGGAGGGTACTGGTTAACTCTTAGGTTAGGAAGTGTGTGTGTGTTCACTGTTTGATCTGCTGCAGTCTCTGACGAGACAGCCAGACGTTACCCTACGGAACGAGCTCAGAGCTCATTATTTCCGATCTTTGGATATGCCTGAGACCAGGCACACATCACACACCGGGACAACAAGGTCACAACTCCTCGATTTACATCCCGTACCTACTCACTGCTAGGTGAACAGGGGCTACACATGAAAGGAGACACCCAAATATCTCCACCCGGCCGGGGAATCAAACCCCGGTCCTCTGGCTTGTGAAGCCAGCGCTCTAACCACTGAGCTACCAGGCGTGTGTGTGTATGTGAGTTAGAATTTACTGTATAGAGGACAAATGAAAGTTCTTTTTTTTTTTTTTTTTTTTTTTTCACTTTTTTTTAAGGTGTGTTTGTGTTGGTGTGTGTGAAAATGTTTTCTAGAGAAAGAGAGAGAGAGAGAGGATTTACTACATTTTTTTTATTAATTTTTATTGATTTTTTATGTTATGGCCTATAGCACCTATAAGTATACTTGAAGAGTATGGGAAGCGGTGTTCAGCTTCCACCCAATAGTGGCGCAGGCAATTTTATTTCTAGTGTTGGGCATATTAGGGCCCATATCACCACCCAGGCGCATCTTTGTTGTAACCACCTGTGTATCATGGTGACATGTAGCTCACTTTAAACCACTTCACAAATGGCATACCTTCAAAGCAGTATGTGGTGGGATTCCAACCTATGTGTGGACGTCTGCCCCATCCCACCACCACCACCACCTTATCCACTACACCACCGTGTGTGTGTGTGTGTGTGTGCCATTTTAATGTGTTATAATAGTTATGTTATATTATTGTTGTCATTGTTTTGTTGCTATTGTTTCTCCATGTGTGTTGTGATGTTGGTGGTATTATTGTTGTTGTTGTTGTTGTTGTTGTGCATCTCTTCAGTGTTACTGGTTCAGAATTCATAGAGTGAAGGGGTTATCATACTGGCCTATGATACGCAGAACACGGGCCATGGTTCTTGGAACGAAACCAGGAACATTATCACACACAAGCTGCCCGCATTCTTGCTATGCCAGGGAAACGGCCCACCAACCAAGACAAAGCCTAATCAAAATAAATCAGAGCAAAACCCTGCCACTTATACCTCAACCTGTGCTTCGTTCTGGAATTGCATTTACACTTCCTCTTGTTGAAGAAAAGTAAGTAAAAAAAAAAAAAAAACAGAAAAACCGAGACGTGCGCGACGGCAACTTTGGAGTCAGAGGGGGTTGCCATGAGCCCAAACTATCGACATGACATATATATATTTTATCTTTCTAGATTGATGAAAAAATTAGACACATTCTTTTTAATTTAAATAAAAGGTTTTTATTACATATATTATGTTTATTTTTCCATTGGGATAGCATATGGAGAACTGGGATGGATATGAAGCCATCCCAACTTTGCTCCGCTCATTCCGGGCAAGTTCCAGCTGTCTGGAGCGGATGTTCCTTGTTCTGCGTATCATGTGCCAGTGTGATAGCCCCTTTAGATTTAGGAAAGCCACAGGAAGGAATTGTTCAAATTGCCACCACTGTCATAACTACTACTACTACTACTGCACCACCACCACCACCACCACCACCATCACCACCTCACTTACCCGAGGGCCTGCCATGTGTCGGTTAAATGGCTTCCTGCACTAGTCGTCTTTTATTTAATCTATTCTATTTACTTATTTACCTATTTTCCTTCCTTCAGAATGGCAGCGAGAGACTGGGCCATCTTCTGGACAACTCGGCCATCACCACAGCCCTCGATGGACGCCCTGCTGATTCCTTTAACTGGTCGCAGGTGTTCTTCAGCGCACGCAAATATTTCATCTTGGTATGTGCATTCATGGTTAGGTTAGGATAGGTTTAAGGTCACATATGATGAGGTTATGCAAGATTTAAAAAGGAGGGGGAAAAAAATAGGTTAGGTTAGGTTAGGTCATAAAAAAAAAATAGGTTAGGTTAGGTTTAAGGTTACATATGATGAGGTTAGGTGAGGATGAAAAAGAGGGAAAAATAGGTTAGGTTAGGTTAGATCATTAAGAAAAATAGGTTCGGTTTAAAAGAAAAGGAAGACTAGGTTAGGTTAGGTTTAAGGTTAGGTTAGGTTAGGTTAGGTTTAAGGTTACATATGATGAGGTTAGGTGAGGATCAAAAAGGAGGGGAAAAATAAGTTAGGTTAGGTTAGGTAAAAAAAAATAGGTTTAAAAAGGGGGAAGAAGATTATGTTAGGTTTAAGGTTCCATATGATGAGGTTAGGCGAGGTTTAAAAAGGGGAAGGTTAGGTTAGGTTAGGTTGAAAAAAGGAAAAAAAAAATAGGTGAATTAGGTTAGGTTAGGTTTGAAAAGGGGAAGGAAAGATAGGTTAGGGTACGTCAGGTTGAAAAAGGGAAAAAGAAGGTTACATTAGGTTACAAAAGGTTAGGTTAGGTTATAAAAAGGGAAAAAAAACAAGGTTAGAGTAGGTCAGGTCAGGTCAGGATAGGTTAGGTTGGTTGGTGTGTGGATGGGTACGTTAGATTAGGTTAGAAATAAGGTCAAAGTACATCAGGTTATTTTTATTTTATTTTTCATCCATCTACATATTTTTTTCTGTTAGATTAGGTATATTTCATTAGATTAGGTTAGGTAACATTTGACGAGGTTAGGTTAGGTTAAGGAAAAAAGAAAGATTAGGTTAGGGTTGAGGTTAGAATAGGTTAGGTTAGGTATATTTCATCTATACATTGTGGTAGGTGAGGTGAGGTTAGATAACATTTAACAAGATTAGGTTAGGATTTGAGGTTAGAGTAGGTTAAAGTATAGGTTAGATTAAGTATATTTCATCTGTACTTCATCTTGGTAGGTGTGTGGATGGGCAGGTTAGGTTAGGTTAGGTTAAGTTAGGTTAGGAATAAGGCTAGAATAGATGAGGTTATTTTTATTTTATTTTTTATTTCTCTATTTTTCTGGTAGATCAGGTATATTTCATCTTGGTACGTGTGTGGATGGTCAGGTCAGGTTAGGTTATATTCAGTACTGGAACACATTTTTACCTCGAGATCTGTGTACCACCTAGACCATTTTATTAACATTAGGAACGGTCTATGGAGGTCAGAAGATTAATGGCCACAGTCTTCACAATTTTAATCCCCCTACATGAGTTTCTGAAGCTGTTTAACCCCTTCAGTATAGAGACACATTTTTACCTTGGGATTTGCGTACGATTAGACCATTTTATTGACATTAGGAACGGTCTATGGAGGTCAGGAGATTAATGGCCAGTCTTCACAATTTTAATCCCCCCCACATAAGTTTCTGAAGCTGTCACAAGCACGGCTGCCTCGCTGCCTCTCCTCGTCCTCAAGAAGGGATGCAGAAGTAAGTGTGTGAGAGAAAGAGATAGAAAGAGATAGTGTGTGTGTGTGTATTTATCTAGTTGTAGTTTTACAGGGCCTGGGCTTTACGCTCGTTTGGCCCCGTCTCCATATCTACACTTATCCAATTTTTCTTTAAAGCTCTGCACACTCATTGCTGACACCACTTCCTCACTAAAACTGTTCCAAGTCTCCACATCTTTGCGGGAAACTATATTTTTTAACATCTCTCAGACATCTTCCCTTCCTCAGCTTTTTACCATGCGATCTTGTGCTTCGAATGTGTGTGTGTGTGTGTGTGTGTGTGTGTGTGTGTGTGTGTGTGTGTGTGTGTGTGTGTGTGTGTTTGTAAAGGGTTGGAAATAATTTTTGTCTCACAGTTTTATTGAGGTCTTTATTTATTGCACGTAAATTTAGACTATCTTTTCATTCTTTTGTCATTTAGTGTTGAATGATTCCTGTCCTTGCCTTATGTAAGAAATAAATGCCTTGTGTGTTAGGAGTGTGTCGACTTATTAGGATGACACACCACACCACCTCCATATTGGCCCATATTCAGTAATGCTTTGCTCTCTCAACACAGCTGTTTTCCAAGGCCAGATAGACTATTAGTGGAGGGTTTTGAGTCTCGTGATTGTGTTTTGGTGTTTGTGGTGGTGCTTTTTTTTTTTTTTTTTTTTTACCTCCATTCTTTTCACTAATAAAAAATTGAATGCATGGGTTTTTACATTCTCAACCCAAACTTCCCTCTTGTTTTTTTTTTTTTTTTTAATTTATTTATTTATCTATCTATATCTTTTCCCCTTTCTCCCCCATTAGGACTTCATCTGTCTAATATCCTCCCCTGTCCTCTTTCCCATTAGTGGGGAGTGTTTTGGGCCATAAGGATGTGTGTTATTTTGGTGTTTGTGGTGTTTTTGTGGTGTATATAGCCCTGGGAGCACCAAACACCACCATGTACCTGTTTCCCGAGGCCAGACAGATTGTGTTTTGGTGTTATTGTGGCGTTTGTGGTGTTTTTGTGGTGTTGCTTATGTGGAGCAGAAAACACCAAACACCACCATGCAGTTGTTTTCCGAGGCCTGGTAGATAATTAGTGTTTTGAGTCTAAAGATTGTGTTTTGGTGTTTGTGGTGTTCTTGTGGTGTATGTAGCCCTGAAACACCAAACAACACCATGCAGCTGTTTTCCAAGGCCAGACAGACCATTAGTGGGGAGTGTTTTGGGGGTTAAGATTGTGTTTTGGTGTTATTGTGGCATTTGTGGTGTTTTTGTGGTGTTGATGTAGTCCTAGAAACATATGTGGGTTTTAAGATTGCATTTTGGTGTTTCTGATGTTTTTGTGGTGTTTATGTAGCCCTGGAAACACCAAGCACCACCATGCAGGTTCACACTATTCATGGTTTCACACACAAGATAATTTTATGTGGTTTGTGTTTTTTTAGGGTGTTTTGGTGGTGTTGCTGGTGTTTTTGTGGTGTTTGTGTGGTGTTGGTGTGTTTTTGTGGTGTTGATGTGGTGTTTTTGTGGTATTAATGTGGTGTTGATGTGTTTTTGTGGTGTTGATGTGGTGTTGATGTGTTTTTGTGTTGTTGATGTGTTTATGTGGTGTTGATGTGGTGTTGGTTGGTGTTTTCCTGGTGAGACTTGTAGTAAATTGATTGATGTGCTGCAAATTACATTTTTTATTGTTTTTGTTTATCTATACAGCGACGGATAACCTCTCTCTCTCTCTCTCTCTCTCTCTCTCTCTCTCTCTCTCTCTCTCTCTCTCTCTCTCTCTCTCTCTCTCTCTCTCTCAGAAACCCCTCACATCCCCGCCCAGCCAGTCATTGAGCTGGTGTTGAAGGTTCTAAGCAAGCGAGAGCCTTACTTACTGGAGAACTTTGCTAAGGAGTTTCTGCTGATGAGTGTCAAGTTTGTGTTGCGTTTCCCTCACTTCTATGCCCAGATGACCACTGCTAACTGGAAGGGTGAGTATGTGTGTGCGTATGTATTTACCTAGTTGTAGTTTTACAGGGCCTGGGCTTTACACCAGGGTTGGCAATGATTAAATCAAATTGATTTAATCAAATGATTAAATCATTGATTTTTTTACTAAAAAAAATCATGATTTTTTTTATTTTTTTGATTTTTTTGATTTTTTACTAAAAAGTATTCCATAAGTTAAATGATGTGCTCCAAGGATGGTAAAGTAAAACAACCTATTCATGTGCAATTATTCATTTATTCCCTTCATGGTATATACCAGTAAATAAATAAATAAATTAAATAAAAAATAACACCTTTTGCAGGTGACAACATTAACCTTTTGAATCTCACTTTGTATGTCTCTGGTAAAGCAAGGAAAGCAACAGGACTTGAACAAGCATATACTGTAGATGCCACTGAGCTGGTAATCTCAGAAAAGCAACCTGCAGAGGCACTGACTGTGACTGACCAACTGGTGGAAAATACATGTACTGTACTGAGCTTAGTGAGTTCTCTTGCTCTAATGTTGCCAACTTGCCATATGTTTTTTACTAGGTAAAATCAGCCTCCTTTAGTCTTTACTAACTTGGGATTCAATGTATCATAATAATAACCAAGGTTAGCAACCAAACAGTAACAGAATAAAAGTAGATATTCTTCTGTGTGGTAATAATATAAAATGCTGTCATGAAAATAACTTCAGGCAACTCTGTCTGTCCTAAACCTGGTCCTGTACCAACTACAAACAAGTATTGAACACGTATGTATCAAGATCCTTGACTGTGCTCACACTTACACGCCCTAAACTCAAACTTAAAGTAACCTATGGAGATTTTCAAATCACTCAGTAGGATATATATATATATATATATATATATATATATATATATATATATTTTTTTTTTTTTTTTTTTAAATCAAAAAAATCAAATAAATCAAATAAATAAAAAAAATCAATGATTTTTTTATTTTTTTGATTTTTTTAAAAAAATTAAAAAAAATCACCAACCCTGCTTTACACTGGTGTGGCCCTGTCTCCATGTCTACACTTATCCAATTTTTCTTTAAAGCTCTGCACACTCGTTGGTGACACCACTTCCTCACTCAAACTGTTCCAAGTCTCAACACATCTTTGCGGGAAACTATATTTTTTAACATCTCTCAGACATCTTACCTTTCTCAGTTTCTTACTGTGCGATCTTGTGCTTCTAATGTCATATTCTTCTCTCAGGATTAGTGTGTATTTACCTAATTGTATTTTTACCTAATTGTAACATACGGGAAAAGAGCTATGCTCGTGTTGTCCCGTCTCCATATCTATTAATGTCCAGCTTTTTCTTAAAATCATGAATATTCCTTGCGTTGACCACTTCCACGTCTAAACTATTCCATGCTTCCACCCTTCTATGAGGGAAGCTATATTTTTCACATCTCTCCTATAAGTGGCCATTTTAGTTTTTCCCATGCCCTCTCGACATTCTTCCATTCCACATACACAGATCTTCCCTATCCATTTTTCCATGCCAATCATCACTCTGTATATTGCTATCAGGTCTCCCCTTTCTCTTCTGTTTTCCAGGGTTGGAAGTTGCATTCTTTTCAGTCTGTCTTCATAAGTCAAATCTCTTAAGTCAGGCACCATTTTCGTTGCAGCCCTCTGTACTTTCTCTAGTTTCCTTATGTGTTTCTTTAAGTTCGGAGCCCACTGTATTGTTGCATATTCAAGCCTCGGTCTTATCATTGCAGTAATTATTTTCTTCATCATTTCTTCATCTAGATATCTGACGCCACTCTTATGTTCCTCAATAAGTTCAATACTTCTCCAATTATTTTGTTTATATGTCTCTCTGGCGATAGGTCATTGGTAATTGTCACCCCAAGGTCTTTTTCTTCATGACTGGTTTTATGTCTTCATTTCCTATCTTGTACATACTCCTGATTCTTCTTTCACTCTTGCCAAACTCTATTTTCTTGCATTTTGTCGTGTTGAACTCCATTTGCCATGTACAGCTCCATTTCCATATTCTGTCCAAGTCTTCCTGGAGTAGTTCGCAATCTTTGTCACATCTCACTTTTCGTAACAATTTTGCATCGTCTGCAAATAGGCTCACATAACTGGACACCCCATCCACCATGTCATTTATGTAGACTGCGAACATTACTGGTGCCAACACTGATCCCTGTGGAACTCCACTCTCCACCAATCCCCATTCTGATGGTCTGTCCTTAATTATTGTTCTCATTTCTCTTCCTACCAAAAGTCTTCCATCCATTTTAGTAAACTGCCATGCACTCCTCCTACCATTTCAAGTTTCCAGATCAGTCTCTGGTGTGGTACCTTATCAAAGGCCTTTTTTAAATCCAGATATATTCCATCAGCCCAACCATCTCTTTCCTGTATTACATCTATCACCCTCGAATAGTAACATATCAGGTTTGTCGTGCATGAACGCCCTTTCCTAAAACCAAATTGACACTCACAAAGTATGTCATTTTCTCCAAGAAGTCTGTCCATCTAGTCTTCACCACCCTCTCACACATCTTAGCTACCACACTTGTAAGTGACACTGGTCTATAGTTCAATGGGTCTCTCTTGTTACCTGATTTATAGATTGGGACAATGTTAGCTCTTTTCCAGTCTTGGGGCACTACGCCTTCCCTTAATGAGGCATCAATTACTTCACAAACTTTTTCTGCCAATTGCTCCTGCATTCTCTTAAAATCCATCCTGATACCCCATCAGGTCCCACAGCTTTTCTCACTTCTAAACTCCCCATCATGTTCTTGATCTCCTCCACCGTTACTTGAAACTCCTTCATAATCCCTTTCTGTTCCATTACCAGTGGTTTGTCAAAAGCAGTCTCCTTTGTGAATACCTTCCGAAAGCATCCATTCATAGCCTCTGCCATTTCCTGGGATCTTCACTGTATACTCCATTTACTTCTAAACTTTCAATACTTTCTCTATTTTTGATGTTGTTGTTCACATGTCTGTAAAAAAGCCTTGGTTGGTCTTTACATTTATCAATTATATCCTTTTCTTGTTTCTTTCTTTCTTCTCTTCTAATCAACACATATTCATTTCTTGCTCTTTTGTAACTTTCCCACTGCTTAATCCGTCTTTTCCTTCTCCACCTCTTCCATGCATCCTCTTTTCTTGTTCTAGCCTTTTCACATCTATCGTTAAACCAGTCCTGCTTTCCAACTTCTCTATGTTGTCTTATTGGTACAAATTTTTCTCACCTTCTTTGTATATTTTTATAAATTCCTTCCACTTTTCATTTGCTCCTTAGCACTCTTGAATTTCATCCAATTTGTCTCTTGAAAGAATTTCTTTAGGTTTCCAAAATCTGTCTTGGCATAATTCCATCTTCCCACTTTATATTCTTCATTTCTTCTAGATTTCTCTTCGTCTATCACCTTGAACTCCAAAACTGCATGATCACTCTTTGCTAAAGGGCACTCCACCCTCATCTCCTCAATGACCATTGGCTCTGTACTAAAGACCAAGTCCAGTCTTGACGATGCTCCCTCTCCTCCAAACCTAGTATCTTCTTTGACCCACTGAGTTAACACATTTTCCATTGCCAGTGTCAATAGTGTATTTCCCATGTTGTCTCTGATCCTTCCATTGACCAGTCCTCCCAACACACCTCTTTACAATTAAAATCTCCCATCATTATAGTTCGTTCACAGCCACCCAACATTTCTTCCAGACATGTTCCTGTATCACTTATCATTTCTTCATATTCCTGTACTGACCATGCATTTGTCTTAGGTGGTACGTACACCACTATGTAGTGCCTCTTTTTTCCTTCATTAGTTTCTGCTCTGATCTTTAGCACTTCTGCCTTTCCCATACCTTTTTCACTTGATCCACCTTTATATCTTTTTTAACCAGCAACATCACTCCTCCTCCCATCTTACCTACTCTATTTCTTTTCCAAACGTTATATTTCCCTTCTCCAACCTTCATCAGGTCTTCTCCCTCTCTCAGTTTTGTTTCAGTAAGACCCACAATATCTGGGTTCTTGTCCCTCAAGTAATCGTTGAGTTCTAAAATCCCGATATCACTCCATTTATGTTGGAATACATTACATTTCGCTCATATGTAAGTTTCTTTAGTCCTTTCTTGCTGTACTTTTCTGGGTTATGAACCACTTCCTCAGTCTCATATCCAAGATTCTCCAGAAAAACTCTTTCTTCTCTTCTTCTGTCCTCTCTTCATTTTTTTCAAAGCCTCCTTTCTCAACTCATTTAACATTTCTCTTTCCTTTTCACCGAGATCTCTTCTCAACCAAATCTTCCTTGTTGTTTCCTGCTGGGCTAGCCTCCATGACTTCTCCACCAATTCATCTACATCCTTTTGTGACTTAAGTTTGATTCTTATTGGCCTCATACCTTCTCTTGTGAACTTTCCAATTCTATGGAAGTCCTCTATTTCTTGTACTAGGTCTTTTCCTCCTCTTGCACCACATTAATGATATTATTTATCACCTTTTTATGTTTTCTCTCTCTCCATTTTACTCGGTGTCTTATCCTCCTCCACACCAAATATCACCACACATCTCTTTTTGTCTACAGTTTCCCTCACCAATGTCTCATTTGACTTAATAACCTTCACCACTTTCTCAGCTATCTTCTCTTCTATGATCTGTTGATCTATAATTTCAGCAAGGCCCAAAGTTTTCTCCCCTGACTCTTTGATTTCCTTTTCCAGACGTATGGGAGAGGAGGGAGGAAGGGAGAACGAGGGAGAGAGAGAGAAAGATTGAAGAAAAAAAGATTCATCTCACCTAATGTAATCTAACCTAGTTTTTACCTCCTAACCTCACCTCACCTAACCTAATGTAACCTCACCTAACCTCACCTCACCTAACCTAACCTACCCACAGACCTGCTAAAAATCTGCGTTTGGCTTTACGAGAAGAACATGAAGAACGTGGATCCCCTGAAGGTGTTTGAGGTGATGAGCGGTGTTGTGCAGCGTTGCCAAAGTCGCGTGGTGCCTCACAGGGGGCCCAACACCGCCCTGGACATTCTGCGGAGCCTGCCAGCCTTCCTGCGCAGGGTTCTTCTGTCACAGCGAGTCGCACAGCACTTCAATATGTGGCCCACCTTGCTACACCTACTGCTGGCCTTTGTGTCTGCTGTAAGTGTGTGGGTAGTTACCTAGTTGTAAATATGCAAGCTCTCTCTCTCTCTCTCTCTCTCTCTCTCTCTCTCTCTCTCTCTCTCTCTCTCTCTCTCTCTCTCTCTCTCTCTCTCTCTCTCTCTCTCTCTCTCTCTCTCTCTCTCTCTCTCTCTCTCTCCTACAATTATTTACATTTCTACACTTTTATTTTATTTATCTCCCTTTCTCTATACTTTACCACATTATTTTCTCCACTTATCTCTCTCTCTCTACTCTACAATTATTTATAAACCCACATTTTTATTTTATTCATCTCTCTCTTATATTTGTCGCTGGTCAGATGGCGTGTGAGTGGCGGCGGGTGGTGTGTGCGTTGGGTGAAGACACCTTTGACGTGGTGCTCAAGATGTGGGACAAGCGACCTTCTCCCCACCACACAAACTGGCTGCAATACATGACTCTCCTGGTGGCCATACACAACCCACAGAAAGGTATTGGTGGCCTGTAGTGTGTCTTGTGCCTGGTGTGTCTGTACAGTCTGTCTATTCTTAAATGGGTCCTGGGTCTGAGTCTGAAGGTGTCCCAGGGAATGCATGGTTGTCAGATCTTGAGGCAAACTGTGAGCTGTCCTTGTGATAAGTGCATTGATCAACAGAGAAGTATTATTCACATCAAATCAGTTACGTTATAAAGAAGCCACAATGTGTTTGAAATCCAGGAGTCATTTTATACAGTACACAGACTTGCTTTCTGGTGTCTGTACAAGGTGTGTCTGGGGGTGTACGGAGGGGTAGCACCTTTGTAAGAGGATGGGTGCCCCGGCATGTCACGGGAGATCTGATTACCTTGGTCCCCACGTACACCACAGCTCGAACGCATGGCTCCCAGTAGCTGCTTTTGGGCACAGCAGCAGCCACACCCCGGGCAACGGCGTCGCTCAGCTGGCTAAACTGCGTTCAGGTACTCGCCTGGAGAATTCCAGGCGAGGAATTGGAGGCTGCATGTCTCCTTCTCCTGTGCATCCTCCAGTCATGGGTTAAATGACAGTCTGGGATGGCCACAGTCTTCCACTGTGGGCTCTCCAGCAGTGCCGGGGGGGAGGCGTTTTTCAGGGTGGTGCTTCTGGTTTACCAGTAAGTTCCGGCTACCTCCTGCAGCCATCCTCAGCTGCTGGTCGTCCTGGCACCCGTCATGCCACCAGCACCAGTTGAGGGTGGTCAAGAGTGTGGTATTGAGGAATGCGCACCCTCTCTGTCACCTAAATCCTTTCATTGCGCAGGTTCTCTTTCTTCTCCCCGAGAAGGAGAGACGTCGTCATTGTTAGCGATGGACAACCATAAGCAAGTAAGCAAGCAAGGTGTGGCAGAGAAGTCCCAGGATTGATGTCACAAAAGATTTATTCCAAGACCAAACTTCACACTGAGAGTTTTTCCCTTCAAAGTAATCCTCCTTGAAGTAATGCACTTTCCCATCCTAGAAGAATTTTGCCAGGATCCTCCACAGTTCTATGGTCTTCTTGTTGTCCACGTCTTCAAAACTGGTCCCCTTATAGTGTGTTTGTTGTGCATGTGTGCCTCTAGTGACTGGATTCTGTATGTACAAGGTGTGTCTGAAGTCCCTGGATTGATGTCAGAAAAGATTTATTTCAAACCCAAACTTCACACTAAGAGTTTCTCCCTTCAGAGTAATCTCCTTGAAGTCTAATGCACTTTCTCATCCTTCAGTGTCACGTTTGCATGCACTCCTGGAAGGGTTTTTCCAGGATCCTCTGCAGTTTTATCTTCACAGCCTTTTTTTTTTGGATGTCCACGCCCTCAAAACTGGCCTCCTTGTAGTGTGTCTGCCTTGCCTGGTGTGCATCTAGTGACTGGATTCCTGCCTTCTGTCTGTACAAGGTGTGTCGGAAAGGTCCCAGGATTGATGTCTCA
The DNA here is from genome assembly GCF_017591435.1 of Portunus trituberculatus. NCBI lineage: Eukaryota > Metazoa > Arthropoda > Malacostraca > Decapoda > Portunidae > Portunus > Portunus trituberculatus. The sequence continues at coordinate 4,116,503 of NC_059280.1, forward strand.
CGAGATGTATTTCAAACCCAGACTTCACACTAAGAGTTTCTCCCTTCAGAGTAATCTTCCTGAAGTCTAATGCACTTTCCCATCCTTCAGTGTCACGTTTGCATGCACTCCTAGAAGGGTTTTTCCAGGATCCTCTGCAATTCTATCATCACAACCTATTTTGATGTCATCCACGTCTTCAAAACTGGTCCCCTTGATGCCCCTCTTGAGCATGGGGGAAGAGGAAAAGTCACTTGGAGGGAGGTTGTTCCAGCACTGCAATGTTCTCAGCCAGAAATTGTGAGATGCTCTGGGCATTGTGAGTAGGTGTGTTGTTGTGGTGAAGCAGCCATTAGTTGTCCTGCCACAGCTCTCGCCTCTTCTCACGCTCTGAATGAAGCAAACGCTGCTATGTCTCTTTATTGACATGTTGGGTGATTGTCTGTCCCTGTGGCAAAAACTTAAAGTGTGTGTGTGTGTTTTATATAATGGCCAATAGTGCCAGTAGGTCTATTTGGAGAATATTGGAAGTGCTGTTCAGTTTCCACCCATTAGTGGCACAGGCAATTTTATTTATATTGGTACCCATATTAGGGCCCATATCACCACCCAAGTGCATCTTTAGTGTAACCACCTAGAGCCTGGGTATCATGGTGACATGTAGCTAACTTTAAACCACTCCGCAAATGGCAAAGTTTCAAGATGGTATGTGGTGGGATTTGAACCAACACGTGGACATCTGCCCGATCCCACCACCACCACCTTGTCCACTACACCACCACCTCACATCGTTTGTGACACCAATTACGGAACTTTTCTGACACACCTGGTATCACTTCTGGCGCCTTCCTCACAGCTTTTCACAGCCTCAAGTTGGAGTTGTTTTGGTTCTCAAGAGTGTTTTTGTGGTTTTAGTGATGGATTTACAATGTTTCTGCTCCTGGGAACCTCCACTATTTTCCAGAGGGTCTCTCAAGTGTGTATTTGTGGTTGTAGTGACAGATTTACTATGTTTCTTCTCCTGGGAACCTCCACTACTTTTTTGAGGGTCTAATTGGAGTTGTATTGGTACTGGCCATGGAAACTCTCTTATGTCACTTTAGCTAGAGCCATTGGAAAGTAGTGGAGGTTCTCAAGAGTGTTTCTCCTGTTAATAATGTAATATTTGTGTTAATCTGTCACTGGAACTATAAAGACACCCTTTAAAACCTGTGTGTCACTTCAACTATAGCCTTTTAAAGAGTGTTTCTCCTGTTAATAATGTAGAAATGGTGTTAATCTGTCACCAACACCATAAAAACACTCTTAAAAACTCTAGCAACTTTTAATAAGACCATTGAAACACATGGATACACAAAAGTAAACCAAGCTAACCTTACCTAATGTAACCTAACACAACCCACAGACGGTGAGGTTCAGGAGACCAGCCATTACAGTGCGGACAGAGCCAGGTGGGACCGATGCCTGCGCCACCTGTACCAGCTGCTGCATGACCACCTGGCTTCTAGTGGTGGTAAAGACTTGCGGGACCTCACCGAACCACTGCTCAACCTGACTGCTCGTGTCTCCCTGCAGGTGTGTGTGTGTGTGTGTGTGTGTGTGTGTGTGTGTGTGTGTGTGTGTGTGTGTGTGTGTGTAAAACCTAACCTAACCCAACCTTCTTTTTTATTATTATTTATTTTTTTATTCTGTTTAAAATGTTCCTCTCATTGTATGTAAGTTGGTGTGTGTGTGTGTGTGTGTGTGTGTGTGTGTGTGTGTGTGTGTGTGTGTGTGTGTGTGTGCTTTTGTAGGAGGAGAAAGCTTGCCAAGGCTTCAAAAAAAATATAAGAAATTCCACTTAGTTGTGTGCGTGTGTGTTTGCGTGCGTGTGTTTGCATATGTTTGTTTTTATCTTCAATGATTTAGAATGCGACAATAATTTCAGTTTAATTTGCTAACTTCTTTTTTCTTTGCTTTCTTCACACACACACACACACACACACACACACACACACACACACACACACACACACACACACAGGTATTCTCTGGGTGTGAAGCGACAGGGTTCGTTGATGTGACACAGCTCACCGCCACAGCAAGCTCCAGCAAGCGACGCAAGATTGAGGTTGGCTTGACGCCCCTCACTGAACTGCTGAAGAAGGAAGGAACCGGCACACACACTCTGCCGTGGTGTGTGTTTGCTGTTTGCTCCTCCTGGTGTTCCTTAGTGTGGTGTGTGTGTGTGTGGTGGAGGAGGAGGAGGAGGAAGAGGAGGAATGAAAAGGAGGAGATAAGGAAAAGATGAGAGAGAGAGAGAGAGAGGTGTGTGTGTGTGTGTGTGAATTAGTGTTTTGCAGTTGAGGTAAAAGAGCCTAGTGTTTTAAAATGTTGCCTACTACTACTGCTACTGCTACTGCTACTGCTACTGCTACTGCTACTACTAACCCTTATGCTGTTATCAATTTACAAATCACACTAACAGACATTTCTATGTATTAAACCATCTTCCTAACCTTAACCTAACCTCACCTCACCTCACCTAACCTAATTTATTCTCTGTATCAATTTTTTCACTATTATTAACCAGTGTGCAGTTTTTATTGATATATTTTACTAGTTGACTATACTCTCTCTCTCTCTCTCTCTCTCTCTCTCTCTCTCTCTCTCTCTCTCTCTCTCTCTCTCTCTCTTTCTCTTTCTCTCCCCCACCCTGATCCTCTCCCTCTCTCAGGTACAAATTGCTGCTAACTCTTCTGACCAACCACTGCAAGTTCTTCACATCTGCACGCTGCCAGGAGCTACTACAGGCCCTGAAGCAAGTGTTGGCTGGCTGCAGTGACAGAGTGGTCCAGGATGCTGTCATGAGGTAGGCTGTCACTGAGGTTGTGGTAGTGGTTGTGGTTTGTTTATATGGAATAGGGAAAGCTGGTTAAGGGGAACACAATATTAAAAAAAAGGCCTACTTGATTGCCTGTTCCCTAAAAGATTGAGAGAGTTTGCCAAAAATCTGGGATAAATGTCTTGAAACCTGGTGGTGGTGGTGGTGGTGGTGGTGGTGGTGGTGGATTGATTATAATAGACAATGTTTTTATTTTAGTTTGAAAAGGAGGAGGAGGAAAGGTGGATGGGTAAAAATGGAGGAGGAAAAAAGGATGAATAATAATGGAGGAGGAGGAGGAGGAGGAGGAAAATAGGATGATTAAAAAAATGAAGAGGAAGAGGAGAATAAGGACGAGGAAGAGGGGAAGGAAAGGAGGGATAAAAAAGAGAGGAGGAGGATTTGAAGGGTGAAAGAAGGAAGAGAAAGATGAAAGAGAAGATACTTTAGTTTGAAAAGGAGGAGGAGGAAAGGAAGATGAATTAGGAGGAGGAGGAGGTGGAAAGAAATTTAGCTCTATAAATATCTAACCTAACCTAAAGTAACCTAACCTGACCTCTATATTGATTCTATTTTACTCTTTTATTAATGAATGTAGTTTTTATTGCATTTATTCTATCTACCTAACCTAACCTAACCTAACCTTACCTAACCTTACCTTACCTTACCTAACCTAACCTAACCTAACCTAATCTAACTTTACCTAACCTAACCTAACCTAACCTAATCTAATCTAATCTCTATATATTTACTTTAATATGGAGAAAGCCACTCTCTCTCTCTCTCTCTCTCTCTCTCTCTCTCTCTCTCTCTCTCTCTCTCTCTCTCTCTCAAATCTTATCAATATTTTTTCTTTTCTTTTTCTGTCTTTTCTTTCTTTTTTGTCTTTCTTTCTTTCTTTCCTTCCTTCCTTCCTTCCTTCCTTCCTTCCTTCCTTCCTTCCTTCCTTCCTTCCTTCCTTCCTTCCTTCCTTCCTTCCTTCCTCCTCCCTCCCTCCCTCCCTCCCTCCCTCCCTCCCTCCCTCCCTCCCTTAACACACCAAAAAATAAGTCAATACAAAAAACACTAATCTCTCTCTCTCTCTCTCTCTCTCTCTCTCTCTCTCTCTCTCTCTCTCTCTCTCTCTCTCTCTCTCTCTCTCTCTCTGCAGGTGCCTGAGTGTCCTGGCAGTACAGCACAGCAAGGCTACAGCAATGTCGAGGAGAGAGGGAGAGGGAGAGGGAGAGAGAGAGGGAGACAACTTATGGATGTCTGTGTGGGACCTGACGCTAAGGTGAGAGAGAGAGAGAGAGAGAGAACCTTATAGAAAATTGAAAAAAATAGATAAATAACTTTCGTCCTTAACTAAATAAATGAAAAGGAAACGGAAATGATAAAAAGAAGAAAAAATATGTAACTAAATAAATATCTTTCCAACACACACACACACACACACACACACACACACACACACACACACACACACACACACACACACACACACACACACACACACAGGATTGTCAGCGGTAGACGAGGCAATTCCTTAGGCCTAAATCTGATGGGGACTCTAATTTGGACGGGTCTATGTACCCCCAATGCTGCCTCCTTCAAGCTCTTCCATAAGGTTGGTGGTGGTGGTGGTAGTAGTAGTAGTAGTAGTAGTAGTAGTAGTAGTAGTAGTAGTAATGTGTAGGTAAGTCTTTGCTTTTCTATTAGGGAACCAGCATTCGAGTGAGCCTTTTTTTTTTTTTTTTTATATATATATTTTGTTGCCCTTGTCTGGCTTCCCCTCTTGCATAAAAATGAATAAATGAATATAATAAATAAAAGAAAGAAAAAATTTGGTTGCCTTTGGGTTTTTTGAAGTCTGAATTTTGTTTGACTTCTGATGGTAAAATGTATTGAACTTTTCATTTGAAGTCTGAATTGTTCTAAGTCTGAGGTTCCACTGTGCTAATTTCCTTTTTTCTACATTGCTATTATTATTATTATTATTATTATTATTATTATTATTATTATTATTATTATTATTTTTATTGTTATTATTATTCCACTTAATCTCTCTCTCTCTCTCTCTCTCTCCGGCAGAACTACCTCTGTGTGAGTGAGGAGGCTCTGTGGGCTTTGCTGGGACTGCTCACCACTGTACCACTCCCCACACACTTCCAGGTAAGCAGGAGGAGGAGGAGGAGGAACGAGAGGAGGAGAAGTAGTAGTAGTAGAAGAAGAAGGAGGAGGAGAAGGAAGTGAAGAAGAACAGGAGGAGTAGGAAGAGGAAGAGGAGGAAGAGATGGGAAGAGGAGAAGAACGAGGAGGATGAGGAGAAGGAAGTGAAGAAGGAACAGGAGGAGGAAGAGGAAGAGGAGGAGGAGAAGAAGGTGGAGGAGGAAGAGGAGGAGGAAGAGGAGGAGTAAATGGAAAGAGGAGAAGAAGGAAGTGGAGGAGAAGGAAGTGAAGAAATAACAGGAGGAAGAGGAAGAGGAAGGAGGAGGAGGAGGAAGAGGAAAAGGAGGAGGAGATGGAAAGAGGAGAAGAACGAGAAGGAAGAAAAGAAATAACAGGAGGAGGAGGAAGAGGAGGAGAAGAAGGAGGAAGAAGAGTAGAAGGAATATTCAAGACAAAATCAATAAATATTTTGTTTTCATCTAAATACTGCCAGATACATTAGGTTAGGTCAGGCTAGGTTAGATAATAGTTAGATTAGATTTTAGATTTAGGATAGATTGGGTTAGGTTAGGTTAGGTTCGGCAAGATTAACTTAGGATAGGTTAAATTAGGTTTGATTGCACAGAGAGTAGATTTAGTTAGGTTAGGTTAAGTTAGGTCAGGTTTGGCTAGGTTAGGTTAGGTTAGGTTTAAATTGGGAGTTAAGTTATATACAGGTCACATTGTACAGATTAGGGTAGATTGGGTTAAATTTAATTACGTTAGTGTAGGATGTGTTTGGTTAAATTGAAATAAATCTAGATAAATTAAGTTAGATTAGGCGAGATTGAGTTAGAATAGGTTAGCTCAGGTTGGGTTAGATTAGACAAGGTTAAGTTAAAATTGGTTAGGTTAGGGTTAGGTTAGGTTAGACAAAAATAGGATTGGTTAGGTGAGGTTTGTTTATGGCAGGGATTTCAACTTGTCAATTAAAGTTTTTATATTTAACGCCTGCTTTATTTATTGATTTATTTGATTAATGTTGTCTCTAGCCATCCTTCCTCTCTAACATGAATGAAAGATACAAAGAAGAAGTAGAAAGGAGAATAGAAATAAATTAACTGTATTGTACGAAGTTACCTTGGTGATCAGACGACTTGGGGTGACAGAAGAGATTTAGAGAGAAGTAGATGTGTATTCCCAGTGCAGTGAAGTATTTTGATATGTAAACTCTCTCTCTCTCTCTCTCTCTCTCTCTCTCTCTCTCTCTCTCTCTCTCTCTCTCTCTCTCTCTCTCTCTCTCTCCAGAATGAGCCAGCTTGGTTGCAGAAAATAGAAGACAAGGAACCAAGGGAGAGATTAATTTTGTTTGCCTTGTCTACCCCAGAGGAAGGTAAGTCTCTCTCTCTCTCTCTCTCTCTCTCTCTCTCTCTCTCTCTCTCTCTCTCTCTCTCTCTCTCTCTCTCTCTCTCTCTCTCTCTCTCTCTCTCTCTCTCTGCTATTGTTTCTCTTGTTCTTTTCTTTCTTTCTATCTTTATTTATTATTTGAGTGTGTGTGTGTGTGTGTGTGTGTGTGTGTGTGTGTGTGTGTGTGTGTGTGTGTGTGTGTGTGTGTGTGTGTGTATTTACCTAGTTGTAGTTTTCCAGGGCCTGGGCTTTACGCTGGTGTGGCCCCGTCTCCATATCTACACTTATCCAATTTTTCTTTAAAGCTGTGCACACTTGTTGGTGACACCACTTCCTCACTCAAACTGTTCCAAGTCTCAACACATCTTTGCGGGAAACTATATTTTTTAACATCTCTCAGACATCTTCCCTTTTTCAGCTTTTTACTATGGAATCTTGTGCTTCAAATGTCATATTCTTCTCTCAGGATCAGTTTCTCATTATCCACTTGGTCCATTCTGTTGATCAATTTATAAACTTGTATGAGATCCCCTCTCTCCCTTCTCTGTTCCAGGGTTGGTAGATCCATAGCCTTTAGTCTCTCCTCATATGTCATCCCATCAAATTCTGGAACCATTCTTGTAGCCATTTTTTGTAGTCTCTCCAATTTCCTTATGTGATTCTTTTTATAAGGGGTCCACACTACTCCTGCATATTCCAATCTGGGTCTTATTATAGTACTTATCAATTTCTTCATCATTTCTTTGTCCATGTAGTGAAATGCTACTCCAATATTCCTTAGCAAATTATATGTTTCTCTAAAAATTCTATCAATATGGCTTACTGGTTGATTGTTTTCTTCCATCGTCACTCCTAAGTCCTTTTCCTTTTTGACTTTCTCCAGTTCTACTCCATCTCCCATCTTATAGATTCCCACGGGTCGTCTTTCACTCTTTCCCATTTCCATGACATGGCTTTTGTCCACATTGAATTCCATTTCCCACTTTTTGCTCCATTTCCAGATCTTATTTAGGTCTTCTTGCAGTATTTCACAATCCTCTTTTTGCTTTATAACTCTGTGTGTGTGTGTGTGTGTGTGTGTGTGTGTGTGTGTGTGTGTGTGTGTGTGTGTGTGTGTGTGTGTGTGTGCCTCTACTTATCTACTCCCACACTTAACAGAGGGCAGTGGTGGTGGTGGTGGTGGCGGTGGTGTGTTTCCAAGCCTGCACAGTCCAACACTGCTGGCCAAGGTGCTGTGGTGTCTGTGTCTCAGGGATCCCACTGCTGTCAAGGTGAGAGAGAGAGAGAGAGAGAGAAAAGAGAGAATATACCTTGAAAAACTGAGATTGAAAATTATGTTAAACGATTGAAATAAAGAAAAACTGAAAGAAAATATGAGAGAGAGAGAGAGATAGAGAGAGAGAGAGAGAGAGAGAGAGAGAGAGAGAGAGAGAGAGAGAGAGAGACCGAGCAATACCCAAACACCCACTAACACCAATATTACACCAGATAAACCACCACCGTCACCACCACCACCACCACCACCTCCACCTCAACCACCACCAGCAGACCTTGATTGAAAAAGTGGATGACCTTTGCCATTTGTCGACCTTCACCTGTGACCTTCCAGCGCCCAGTCAGGTCACCCAGGTCACCCAACAAGACCCCTCTCCCTCTTCCTCCCCCAGCCACACCCCAGGAGGAGGAGGAGGAGGAGGAGGAGGGAAAGAGAAGAATGTTTTGGCTGAGAAGTTACAAGTTATGATTCAAGGAGTGATTTCATTTGCCGAGAAGGTTTGTTGTTGTTGTTGTTGTTTTCTAGTAGTAGTAGTTGTTGTTGTTGTTGTTGTTGTTGTTGTTGTTGTTGTTGTTGTAGTAGTAGTAGTAGTTGTTGTTGTTGTTGTAGTTGTTGTTTTTTGTCGTCGTCGTCATCATAGTCGTAGTAGTAGTTTTTTTTATTTTAAAGTGATGAGCTGAGATGTGTTTTAGTTTATTTATTTATTTATTGTTCTGTAGCTTAGAAACAATGTTAAACTTTTTCATCTTTATTTTCATTTATATAAGTAATTAAATCTTTCAATTGCTTACTGTACAAAATTTGCCTTATATCTAATATGCAGAGTTGGGACTTCCTGTAGGCTTATCTTCCTGACACTCACTGACCCAGCTCACCACCAGTACCTCCACCCTCACTACATGCATCACTATTGTACAGCTGGTAGTGTTGTTGTTGCCAGTAATATTACTTTAAAATTGATTATCCTAAAAATGAAAGCAGTGTAACCTGTGAGGCTGTGATGCATGTTTATAAATATCAGCGGATGAGCACCCTGACTCAGTGCCATGATGGTGAGGAGTAACAAGTTCATGATCACAACACCACACATCAACATTCAACACTCTCACTGTTATGGCAGCAGCAGGAAAAGATTGGAGCTACACAGCCTCCTACACAGTACAAGTGGTACATTATGTCAAGGAGCATGGCAGTACAGCACCAGCAAGGGATTCAAGGCCAACACACATGGAAAAAAATATACATGTTTGGCCACAGCAAGAAGACCAAGTGAAGAGTGCAAGGAAAGGTAAAGCTAACCTTCGCTGTCCAGCCCCACACTGCCCACAACTTCAGGCTGACATAAAAGTGTGGGTGGTAAGTGAGAGAAATTCAGGGAGAAGTGTTTCCACCAAAATGCTTATCTATTTTTTGTTTCATTTGCTATGTTTTACAGTTACAATTTTTTTTATTTATTTTTATGTTGTGGCCTATAGCATTTGTAGGTAACTTGAAGAGTGTTGGAAGTGCTGTTCAACTTCACCCATTAGTGGCGCAGGCAATTTTATTCATAGTGGTGGGTATGTTAGGGCCCATATCACCACCCAAGTGCATCTTTGGTGTAACCAACCACCTAGAACCTGGGTATCATGGTGACATGTAGCTAACTTTAAACCACTCCACAAATGACACAGCCTCAAGGCAGCATGTGATGGGATTCAAACCTACACATGCACGTCTGCCCAATCCCACCACCACCACCACCTAATCCAGTATGCCCCTGCCTCCCTCTAAATATTGAGGTATTTTGCTTGCACTTATTGCTGCTTTGAATAGCCAGTTTGCTTTCACACCAATGTTTTCTGCTTGTGTAATGTGCTGCTCATTGCTTTCAACAGTATATGCTTAAATACACAAAAATATCATTTTCCCAAATTTGACTTGCAGAAATGGATGTGTGTCTTATATACACATCCGTCCTGTATGCCACTAACCCTTATGTTCCGGTGATTAAACTATTTTCCAATATCCCATGATGGATCAAAATGGTAAACCTAGAAATTGTCAGAAGACTGTTTGAATACTAATAATTATTTTCTCTTTGTTATTCTGAATACAATGATGTACTTTCTAGCTCAATGTGACATCTGAAAGTTTAGTTATTGCCTTATCAAGGATTCCTCCTCCGCCCACTGTGTGATCCGTCAAGCAGAAACAGCTCGGTGAGCGATGACACCGCAAACACACACACACTCTCTCTCTCTCATCTTGGAAGAGAAATTGTACACTTCCAATGAGAGAGAGAGAGAGAGAGAGAGAGAGAGAGAGAGAGAGAGTATTCTTTCACCCCTTTTCATATCAAGTTTCAAGCAAAAAACATGTAGGTATTATGTCTCTCTCTCTCTCTCTCTCTCTCTCTCTCTCTCTCTCTCTCTCTCTCTCTCTCTCTCTCTCTCTCTCTCTCTCTCTCTCTCTCTCTCACAGACACACACATACACACACACACATAAATGACATGGTGGATGGGGTGTCCAGTTATGTGAGCCTATTTGCAGACGATGCAAAATTGTTACGAAAAGTGAGATGTGACAAAGATTGCGAACTACTCCAGGAAGACTTGGACAGAATATGGAAATGGAGCTGTACATGGCAAATGGAGTTCAACACGACAAAATGCAAGAAAATAGAGTTTGGCAAGAGTGAAAGAAGAATCAGGAGTATGTACAAGATAGGAAATGAAGACATAAAACCAGTCATGAAGAAAAAGACCTTGGGGTGACAATTACCAATGACCTATCGCCAGAGAGACATATAAACAAAATAATTGGAGAAGTATTGAACTTATTGAGGAACATAAGAGTGGCGTTCGTATATCTAGATGAAGAAATGATGAAGAAAATAATTACTGCAATGATAAGACCGAGGCTTGAATATGCAACAATACAGTGGGCTCGAACTTAAAGAAACACATAAGGAAACTAGAGAAAGTACAGAGGGCTGCAACGAAAATGGTGCCTGACTTAAGAGATTTGACTTATGAAGACAGACTGAAAAGAATGCAACTTCCAACCCTGGAAAACAGAAGAAAGGAGACCTGATAGCAATATACAGAGTGATGATTGGCATGGAAAAATGGATAGGGAAGATCTGTGTATGTGGAATGGAAGAATGTCGAGAGGGCATGGGAAAAACTAAAATGGCCACTTATAGGAGATGTGAAAAATATAGCTTCCCTCATAGAAGGGTGGAAGCATGGAATAGTTTAGACGTGGAAGTGGTCAACGCAAGGAATATTCATGATTTTAAGAAAAAGCTGGACATTAATAGATATGGAGACGGGACAACACGAGCATAGCTCTTTTCCCGTATGTTACAATTAGGTAAATACAATTAGGTAAATACACACACACACACACACACACACACACACACACACACACACACACACACACACACACACACACACTCACTCCTGCACGAACGACATCAAGAAGTATAGCTTCCCGTATCGGAGCATTGATGCATGGAACAAACTGAGCGTGGATGTGGTGTGTGCGGCAAGTGTCAGTCAAATGAAGGAAAAATTGGACAAGTGTGGACAAAGAGACAGGACATAGAGAGAGCTATGGCTCGGGCCCTGTAATCACAAATAAGTAAATACACACACACACACACACACACACACACACACACACACACACACACACACACACACACACACCCTTGATCGTCTTCCCAGAACACGAGAGGCACGCCTGTGTCTCCGTGAGCCACTCTGGGTTCTCAATACGATGTTTGGAGTCTGTTCTCCATCACCACTATCTCTGTCTTCTCTCTGTTCTGAGAAAACAGGTGGATCGTCTGAATCATTTTCCGAGTCTTCACTACTGCTGTCTTTGCTTTCTTCAGTTTCTTGCTCATAATCACTGTGACTGTAGTCAGGCTCAGAAGCACTGCTAAATAAAAATGATCTGTCTTGTTCCATAGTGAGTTATGAACTGAGATGTCCCTTCGCTCTTATCAGGGTGCTTTTGACACGGCGGGTCGCTGGGGTTGCCAAGTGTCGCCCTCAGAATGGGAGAATAGCTTCGTTACCCCTAAATATACAGAGCTAGTGGCAACACTATGGGTGGAAAAAGAAGCCAGATACTTCCACTCGCCATCTGACTCGAGAAACCGCACTTGGAACTCAAACATGAGGCGCGAAAATTCTTGATTATGGGAATGATTGCCATCGCTACGGACACACTGATGCAATCGTTCATATACGATTGCCGGAACATAAGGGTTAAACACAGTACTTATTACACTCTTCTTTGTCTCTCTTCATTTAAGTAATTGTCAAACTCTCAATCAATTACTTTTTAAACTTGCATCTAATGTGTCCGTTTTCTCTCCGTGTAAGTCATTTAATCCTGGTTTGTGTTATTGTATGTATTGTTAAGCTTTGACTGAGTGGCACTGGTTTGTTTCCCAGGTGGAGGGAGAGAGTGACAGTGAAGAGCCAGAGTGTCTGCAGGCCCTGGTCCACCTGGCACACCTGATGGCACTGCTCTATGTACACACTGGGGACAACAGGTCAGAAAAAGAGAGAGAGAGAGATTTTTTCTTATTATTATTTTTGTTGTCATTAGTTGAGAAAGGAAGGAAAGACAAAGAATAGATACTGATATGATTTGAGAGAGAGAGAGTGAGAGAGAGAGAGAATGAATAATTTTATATTTTAGAAAGTAATGAATAAATTAACTCTCTCTCTCTCTCTCTCTCTCTCTCTCTCTCTCTCTCTCTCTCTCTCTCTCTCTCTCTCTCTCTCTCACACACAGATTGGAGAGAAAGTTTAGCCACACACTCCGCCTTGTCGCAGCTGGTCTGGAGAAAGTGAGTGTGTCTGAGGGTGCGTCACGCTGGCAAACCCTTCACCCTGTTTTGACGTCCCTTACTGCTATGCTGGAGGTAAGACTGTGCTGTGGTAGGGTGTGGCTGTGGCTGTGGCTGGATGTGGTGTGGTGTGATACTGATAAGGTGGATTGCGATGTGGTAAAGTGTGTTTTGATGTGGTATTTAGTGGTAGAATTTTTTTTCAAGGTCCGAATTTCGTTTGACCTAAGAGTAAAATTTCTTGAACTTTTCATTTGAAGTCCAAAATGTTCAAGGTCTGGTGTTCAAATTCCGAGGATCTAGTGTAATTGTGTTCAGTATTTCATTTCACCTTGCTAATCTAACCCCTTTAATTTCTCCTTCATTTCTTGGCAGGGGCCGGAGGAATTAGCAGGGGCGGTAAGCAAGGGTAGACACAAGCAGATCCTCTCCTCACTGCCCCCTGCCTTGCCTGCTGTCCTGCTGGGCCTGCTGGAAAAAAGATGCACCAAAACTCCCACAGCCTCAGCCACAGCCAATACACAGATGGCAAGGGGGACATTTAGCCAGGGTGTGTTTAGGGGTGTCTCAGGGATGTTTGGGTGTGTTTTAGGGGTATTGTGAGTGTGTTTGGGGTGTCTAGGATGTGTTTGGGAGTGTCTGGGCAGTGTCTGGATGTTTTAGAGGTTTTGTGGGTGTGTTTGGGGTGTTTTGGGATGTTTTAGGAGTGTTTTGATGTGTTTAAGTGTGTTTTTGTGTGAGTTTTGGGATGTGTTTAGGTATGTTTTGAGTGCTTTTAGTGTATTTTGGAGTGTTTTGGGATGTTTTGTATGTGTTTGTGTTATGGATATTTTTTGCAGTGGTTTAGGTGTGTTTTGAGGTGCTTTGGGTGTGTTTTGGATGTATTTTCTGTGTTTTAGTGTGTTTTTGGTGCTTTTAAGATGCTTACGGGTGTTGGGTGTGTGTTTTGGTGTGTTTGGGAGTGTCTGGGTGTGTTTGGGAATGTTTGGGGTGTAATTGTGTGTGTTTCTGGGTAGTTTGGAGTGTTTGGAGTGTGTTTTGTACTGTTTTAAGTGTGTTTGGGTATTTTGGAGTGTTTTGAGTGTGTTTTGGGTGTGTTTTAGGTGTGTATTGATGTGTTTTATGAGTGTTTAGGGTGTTTTGGGTGCATTTGAGAATGTTTTGGGGTGTTTGTGGTGTGTTTTGGGTGTCTTGGTGTGTTTTTTGGTGTGTTTTAGAGTGTTTTTGTGTTTTTTTGTGTGTTTTTGTGTGTTTGAGTGTGTTTTAGGTGTGTTTTGGTGTGTCTAGGTGTGTTTTGGTATGTCTAGGTGTGTTTTGGATAATTTTGGGTGTGTTTTGGTGTATTATTGGGGTGTTCTGAGTGTGTGTAGACATTTTATTATTAGAAAAATAGTGTGTGTGTGTGTCTGTCTGGAAAAATTAGGCAAGTGTCACATACATTAATAACTGCTACTACTACCACCACCACCACCAATATAAATAGCAGTAGTAGTAATAGTAGTTGTAGTAGTAATAGTAAAGTAGTAGTAGTAGTAACGACACACACACACACACACACACACACACACATTAACATCATCATCATCATCAGATTCCTGGGACGACTTTGACATTGGGTTTGACGACACCCTGGGAGGCTCCTCCAGGACGCTGCATCAGGACTTGGTGGACTTTGAGGAGACTTCAAACCGCACCGAGGGAGACCAGCGGGATGGTGAGTCGGGGGGCGGGGGGCGATGAAAAATGTTATTATTATTTTATTTATTTATTTATTTATTTATTTTTATTATTATTATTTATTTATATATTTTTATTTTGTTTGTCTATTTAATTTTTTTTTATTTGATGATTTTTATTTATTTATTTATTGATTGATTGATTTTTATTTATTTATTTATTTATTTATTTATTTTTATCTTTTTCTGTCTTTAATTTTGTGCCTTTTTTTTTAATAATGTTTTCTTCTTTATTTATTTGTTTTATTTATTTTATTTTATTTTTTTTTTTTTTGCCACTTTTCCATTATTATTTTTAGCATCTTTCTTTTTCCTTTTTTCTCTTTTCTTTTTCCCCTTCCTTTTTCTCTCTTTTTATCATTTTACTTCTTCCTTCCTTTTTTAATTATTTTTACCTCTTCCTTTTTTTTTTTACTTCTTTTCTTCTTTCATTATTATTTTTATCTCTTCTCTTATTTCCTTCTCTTTTTCATTATTATTTTTACCTCTTCCTTTTTGGTTTTCATCATTATTATTATTTTTTGTGGTTGTTATTTTCTACTTTCTTAAAACCTCTTCCTTTTCTCCTTTTTATTATTATTATTATTATTTATTTATTTTTTTTTATTTATTTATTTATTTATTTTTTTTTTTTTTTTGTGAGTGTTTGGGTTTTGAAGGATGTTTTAGGGATTTGAGTTTAGTCTCTAAGTGTGTTTTGGGTTGTAACCTTTGTTGGGGTTTCCAACGAGTGCTTTTCAGGTTGTAGTGCCGTGCACTTCCACAGAAAACCTTATCTAACCTTATCCAATGTTATGTAATTAACCTAACCTTACCAAGCATTATCAAACATAGTGTAACCTTACTTAACCTTACCAAACGTAATGGAACCTTACCTAACCTTACTTAACCTTACCTTACCTTACCTAACCTAACCTTACCAAGCATAATGTAACCTTACCTTATCCTAACCTAACCCAAACTCAAACTCCCCATGAGACTTCTGGCATCTAGCCAAAAACATCTCCAATAACTTCACTTCTTCATCTTTCCTTTATTTCATGGTGATGGCACCACTGCCATCTCTTCTGTCTCTAAAGCTGAACTCTTCTCTCAAACCTTTGCTCACAACTCCACCTTGGATGATTCTGGGCTTGTCCCTCTCTCTTCTCCTCCCTCTGACTATTTCATGTCTACAATTAAAATTCTTCGTAATGATGTTTTCCATGCCCTTGCTGGCCTAAACCCTCGGAAGGCTTATGGACCTGATGGGGTCCCTCCTATTGTTCTCAAAAACTGTGCTTCTGTGCTTGCACCTTGCCTGGCCAAACTCTTCCAACTTTGTCTATCGACTTCTACCTTTCCTTCCTGCTGGAAGTTTGCCTACATTCAGCCTGTTCCTAAAAAGGGTGACCGTTCTAATCCCTCAAACTACCGTCCTATAGCTTTAATCTCTTGCTTGTCTAAAGTTTTTTTAATCTATCCTGAATAGGAAGATTCTCAAACATCTGTCACTTCACAATCTTCTGTCTGATCGCCAGTATGGCTTCCGTCAAGGTCGCTCTACTGGTGATCTTCTGGCTTTCCTTACTGAGTCTTGGTCATCCTCTTTTAGAGATTTCGGTGAAACTTTTGCTGTTGCGTTAGACATATCAAAAGCTTTTGATAGAGTCTGGCATAAAGCTTTGATTTCAAAACTGCCCTCCTTCTATCCTTCTCTCTGCAACTTTATCTCATGTTTCCTTTCTCTATTGCTGCTGTGGTAGACTAAATCTATTAATAGTGGTGTTCAGGGTTCTGTCCTGTCACCCACTCTTTTTCTATTATTCATTAATGACCTTCTTAACCAAACTTCTTGCCCTATCCACTCCTACGCTGATGATACCACCCTACATCTTTCCATGTTCTTTCAGAGACGTCCAACCCTTCAGGAAATCAACAGATCACGCGGGACGCCACGGAACGCCTGACTTCCGATCTTTCTAAGATTTCCGATTGGGGCAGAGAAAATCTAGTAGTTTTCAATGCCTCAAAAACTCAATTCCTCCATCTATCAACTCGACACAACCTTCCAGACCCCTCTTCTTCAATGACACTCAACTGTCTCCCTCTTCCACAATGAATATCCTCGGTCTGTCCTTTGCTCATAATCTTAACTGGAAACTTCACATCTCATCTCTTGCTAAAACAGCTTCTATGAAGTTAGGTGTTCTGAGGCGTCTCCACCAGTTTTTCTCGCCCTTCCAACTGCTTACTCTATATAGGGGCCTTATCTGTCCCTGTATGGAGTACTCTTCGCATGTTTGGGGGTTCCAGTCACACAGTTTTACTAGATAGGGTGGAATCAAAAGCTTTTCATCTCATCAACTCCCTCCTCTAACTGTCTTCAGCCTCTTTCTCACCGCCGGAATGTTGCATCTCTTTCTATCTTTTATCGCTATTTTCATGGTAACTGTTCCACTGATCTTGCTAACTGCATGCCTCCCCTCCTCCCTTCTCCCCTACCCTCGCTGCACAAGGCTTTCTTCTTCCTCTCACCACTATTCTGTCTAACTCTAATGCAAGAGTTAACCAGTACTCTCAATCCTTCATTCCTTTCACTGGTAAACTCTGGAACTCCCTCCCTGCATCTGTATTTCCGACTTCCTATGACTTGTCTTCTTTTAAGAGGAGGTATCGAGGCATTTGCTCCACAATTTTGGCTGACGCTTTTCTCTTTGTAGAGAGCCACCACTCAAGGGGGCCTTTTTTTTTTTTTTTCTTTTTTTTTTGCCTTTGGCTGGTTCTCTTCCTTTCAAAAAAAAAAACAACTTTAACCTAACCACAACTGAATCTAACCTAACTTTATCCATTGTAATGTAACCTTACCTAACTTTACCTTACCTTAGTTAACCTAACCTAACTTTACCTTACCTTACCTTACCTTACATTACCTAACTTAACAACTCAACTTGCCCCAACTTAACCTAACCTAACCTAATCTAATCTAACCTTACCTTACCTTACCTTTCTTTACCTTACCTTACCTTGCCTTGCCTTGCCTTGCCTTGCCTTGCCTTGCCTTGCCTTGCCTTACTTTACCTTTCCTAACCTTACCTAACCTAACCCTTTGCAGAGGACGTGGTGGTTGACGACTTGACAACACTGGGGCTGCGGGACCAGTGTGTGGTGGTGGCGGGGCGGTGGCTGGTGGCCGTCGCTGATGCTGTGCCCGCTGGTGGTGGTGATGGAGGTGACACACAGCACACATTCCTTCACAAGGCTGTGGATGTGGTGCTGCAGATGTCACAGTGTTCTGCGCCAGACATGGGTGATGTTACTGTGGTGAGTATATTCACGGTCACCTGCTGGTCACTCAGCCAGCCTTTCCCTTACAGAGAGAGCTCAGAGCCCATAAACTAATCTTTGGGTTTGACTGAGACCACAACACACTCCACACACCGGGACAGCAAGGCCACAACCCCTCCAGTTACATCCCGTACTTACTTGCTGCTAGGTAAACAGACTACACATTAACAGCCACACCTATTTGCCTCGCCATGCCTGAAACTCAAACCCGAGCCCTCTCGGTTGTGAGCCAAGTGTGCTAACCACTACACTGTGTTGTGTGTGTGTGTGTGTGTGTGTATTTACCTAGTTGTATTACCTAGTTGTATTGTACAGGGTTTGAGTGTGGCTCATAGTGTCCTGTCTCCATATCTTCATTTATCTAGTTTTTCTTTAAAGTTATGCACACTCTGTGCTGTGACAATTCCATTATCCAATGCATTCCACTTTTCCACCGTTCTGTGTGGAAAACTGTATTTCCCAACATCCTTCACACACTGCCTCATCCTGATCTTCTTTACATGTCCTCTTGTCCTTCCATCTTCTTCCGTCAACAGCACCAGGTCTTCTTTGTCTATCTTTTCAATACCATTTACTATCTTATACATTGTTATTAGGTCCCCGTTCTCTTCTATCTTGTAAGGTTGGCAGTCCCATTTCCTTCAGTCGTTCTTCATATGTGAGGTCCTTTAATTCCGGCACCATCTTTGTAGCAATCTTCTGTATCCTTTCCAATTTCCTTATATCCTTTTTAGAGGTTGGAGACCACACCACTGCTGCATATTCCAGCCTTGGGCATATCTTGCTTGTGATGATTTTTTTCATCATATCTTTATCCATGTAATGAAATGCCACTCTTATATTAGTCAACATTTTATATGATAGTCCAAATATCTTGTTTATGTGTGTGTGTGTGTGTGTGTGTGTGTGTGTGTGTGTGTGTGTGTGTGTGTATGTGTGTGTGTGTGTAGGAGAGAGAGAGAGGGGGAGGGGAAAAGTGAATTTATAAATGAGTAGATTAATTTTTAGTTTTCTTCCTCCTCCTCCTCCTCCTCCTCCTCCTCCTCCTCCTCCTCCTCCTCCTCCTCCTCCTCCTCCTCCTCCTATCTATATTACCCTATTTATATCAGTCTGGCAGTGTTGCCATAGTAACATAAAAGTAGAAGTAGAAGTAGTAGTAAGCATTAGTAGTAGTAGTAGTAGTAGTAGTAGTAGTAGCAGAAATAGTAGTAGTAATACTTTAGATGTCTTCTTGTACTACCTTACTACCAAACACTTACTACTACTACTACTACTACTACTACTACTACTACTACTACTACTACTACTACTACCACCACCACCACCACCAACACCACCACCAGCACCACCATTTCAGCTGCTGGCGTTGGTACAGTCTCTCTTCGTTGCTGAGTACAATGAGGACAACATACTGGACGGCCTGGAGGTGATCAGCAACATTGCCAAGGTGCACTGTGGGGTGGCGCAGGTGGCCCGGTGCTCCCTTCTTTACCTGGCAGGTGAGTGGGCAGGTAACACAGGTAATGGTCTGTTCATTAACCCCTTCAGTACCGTGACACATTTTCCTATTCATTCTGGTGACTATTTGGTGATTCTATACAGCTTCAGAAACTCATGTGGGGGATTAAAATAGTGATGTCTCTGGCTATTAATCTTCTGACCTCCATAGACCCTTCCTAATGTCAGTAAAATGGTTTAATTTCCCTATTCATTCTGGTGACTATTTGGTGATTCTATACAGCTTCAGAAACTTATGTGGGGATTAAAAGTGTGAAGACATTGGCCATTAATCTTTCAACCTCCATAGACCCTTCCTAATGTAAATGAAATGGTCCTGTTGTACACAATCTCTAAGTAAAAATGTGTCCCGGTATTGAAGTTGTTAAAGATTGCATTGTTATCAGTATTAGTAAGTGTGTGTGTACTTTGATCAATCTTTAGTAAGGTTTAGTTTGGTTTTTCAATGTTTTTTTTTTCATGGTTCTAGTGGTGGTTTATGAGTTTAACAGGCTACAGAAGAACTTATTGTGGTTTTGAAGGGTCTTTTGTAGTTTCAGTGGTGGTTTTGACAGTTTAACAGGCTGCAATGGAAGTTACTGGTGTTTTGAAGGGTGTTTTGATGGTTCCAGTGATAGTTTGACAGTTTAACAGGCTGTAGTGGAAGTTATTGGTGTTTTGAAGGGTGTTTTGATGGTTCCAGTGATAGTTTGACAGTTTAACAGTGGAAGTTATTGGTGTTTTGCTGGTTCCAGTGGTAGTTTGACAGTTTAACAGGCTGCAGTGGAAGTTATCGGTGTTTTGAAGGGTGTTTTGATGGTTCCAGTGATAGTTTGACAGTTTAACAGGCTGTGGTGGAAGTTATTAAGCTTTCCAAACCAAACCAAAGCTAACACTACTTTTTCCCTCTTCCCGACAGACCTGGTACGCAGACATGGGTCCAGCCTCTCCCCAGACATTCGTACCAGCATTGTCACCCTCGTCAAGGCCTTTGCCACCAAGCACCAGCAGGGAAACTATGACAGAAGCGTTACCAAGAAAATATTTGACGTTAATGTGGAACTCACTAAGGTAAGACACTGCCATGACTGAGAGAAGAGAAGGTTGGGAAAGGTTAAGCTAGGTTAGGTTAGGAGAGGCTGGGATAGACTGGGAGAGGCTAGGATGCACTAGGAGAGGCTGGGATAGACTGGGAGAGGCTAGGATGCACTGGGAGAGGCTAGAATGCACTGGGAGAGGCTAGGATGTACTGGGAGAGGCTGGGATGCACTGGGAGAAGCTGGGAGAGGTTGAAATGGTTTGAGAGAGGCTGAGATATATTAATAGACAAAACACACTCAAGACACACCCAAAATGCACCCAAAACACCCCAAACACAACCAAAACACACCAAAATGCATTAAGATTACACCCAAAATGCACCCACACTCAAAACACACTCAAACACACCCTAAACACACCAAAACATGTCAAAATTACACTCAAAACATCCAAAACACCTAAAACACACCCAAACATTCAAAACACACTAAAAACACATTCAAATCCCCAAAACTCCCCCAAAACATATCGAAAACACACTCAAAACACACCCAGACACACTCAAACAGATTCAAACACACCCAAAACACACTAAAAACACACTCAAACACTCAAAACACACTAAAATCAAACCAAACACTCAAATACACCCAAAACATGCTAAAAATACACTCAAAATATCCCCAAACACACCCAAAACACACTCAAAACATTCAAAACACCACCAAAACACACTCAAAACACAGCAAAACATCTCGAAACACCTCCAAAATACATAAAAATATCAAAATTAGTCAAAACATCCTAAACACTTAAAACACATTCAGAACACTCTCAAAACACACTCAAGCACACCCAAAACATTAAAAACACACGCAAACACTCAAAACATCCTCAAACACACCCAAAACACCCTCAAAACACATCCAGACACACTCAAAACACACCCAGACACTCAAACACACCCAGAACATACTAAAAATACACTCAAACACTCAAAACACACTAAAATCACACCAAACACACTCAAATACACCCAAAACACACTAAAAATACACTCAAACACTCAAAACATTCCCAAACACACCCAAAACACACTCAAAACACACCCAGACATACTCAAACACATCAAACACACTAAAAGCACACTCAAATACTCAAAACATCCCAAAAACACACTCAAACACTCAAAACACACTAAAATCACAACCAAATACTCTCAAATATGCCCAAAACACACCCAAAACACACCCAAACACACTCAAAACATACCCAGACACACTCAAACACATCAAACACACCCAAAGCACACTAAAAGCACACTCAAACACTCAAAACATCCCAAAAACACACTCAAACACTCAAAACACTAAAATCACTTCCAAACACACTCAAATACACCCAAAACACACTAAAAATACACTCAAACACTGAAAACACACCCAAAACACACCCAAACACATTCAAAACATACCCAGACACACTCAAACACATCAAACACACCCAAAGCATACAAAAAGCACTCAAAACATCCCCAAAACACTCAAAACACACTAAAATCACACCCAAACACACTCAAATATACCCAAAACACACTAAAAATACACTCAAAACACACCCAAAACACACTCAAAACACACCCAAAACACATTCAAACACTCCTTATACCTCTAACCCTTTACACCTCCTCTAAACCCCAACAGGTGGACCCCAAACGCACATGGTCCAACTACGAGATCCCAGACCACGATCGGTGTGGAAAAATTATCGATCTTCTAACGACAACACCAGCGAACTGAGACTCTATGCTGCCTTGTCTCTGCACCTCCTTGTTGGCAGTGGTGGTGGTGGTGGTGATGGTGGTGATGGCGGTGGTGTGGTGGATGCAGCACACCAGGACGCAGTGTTCGAGGAGGTGTACCAGATTGTGTTGGAGTCTTTAAATGTGTCGGTATGTGTTTTGTGGTGTTTTGGTGTGTTTGAGTGTGTGTGTGTTTGAGTGTGTTTGAGTGTGTTTGGATGTATTTTGAGTGTGTTATTAGGAGTTGGGGTGTGTTTTAGGTGAGTTTTTGTGTGTTTGGGGTGTTTTGGTGTGTATGGTGTGTTTGGTGTGTTTTTTGTGTGGTGTGTTATGGTGTGTTTGAGTGTGTGATTGGGTGTGTTTGGGGTATTTGAGTGTGTTTGGATGTGTTTTGAGTGTGTTATTAGGTGTTGGGGTGTATTTTGGGCATGTTTGTGTTTGGATGTTTGTGTGTTTGTTGGGTGGGTTTTGAGTGTGTTTTGGTGTGTTTGGGACTGTGTGTTGTGTGTTATGTGTGTTTGAGTGTGTGATTGGTGTTTTTGAGTGTGTTATTAGGTGTTGTGTATTTTGGGCATGTTTGAGTGTATTTTGGGTGGGTTTTGGGTGTGTTTTGGGTGCTTTGGGTGTGTTTTGGGATGTTTGGTGTTTGGAGCTTTTGGGTGTGTTTTGAGATGTTTGGTATGTTTGGATGTGTTATGGGATGTTTAAGTGTGTTTGGAGATGTTTTGAGTGTGTTTGGATGTGTTTTGAGTGTATTATGGGGTCTTTTCAAATATCCTTCACACACTGCCTCATCCTGATCTTCTTTACATGTCCTCTTGTCCTTCCATCTTCTTCTGTCACCAGCACCAGGTCTTCCTTGTCTATCTTTTCAGTGCCATTAGACTATCTTGTACATTGTTATTAGGTCTCCTCGTTCTCTTCTATCTTGTAAGGTTGGCAGTCCCATTTCCTTCAGCTGCTCTTCACATGTTAGGTGTGCGTGTTCATGTTTATTTGTGTGATTTGGTATGCATTTAGGTATATTTGGTTAAATACAGCTTGTCAAACACACACATACACATACACACACATCTAACCAAACTTCATTATTTCTTTTTCTATCAAACTTAACAAAAAAACTTAGCACACACACACACCTAACCTAACCTAACCATGCCACCCCCTGCCACCCCCCACAGGACACAGTGAGTGAAGAGTTGGTGGGTGATGAGAGGGAGACCCGGTGTGTGAGTTTCCTGGTGAGCCTGGGCTGTGTGGTGGCCGCCTCACCTTACCTGGAGAGCAAAGCCTTGTTCGCTCTCTGTCTCTCCAACACTCACCACAATATTGATGCCTCTCTTCTGCTGCAGCTACTGACTTGGTGAGGCTGGGTGGTGTGGGGGGTGTTAGGGGGGTGTGGGTGTGTTTGTGGGGTGTGTGTGGGTGTTTGTGGGGTGGGGATGTGTGGATGGGAGGAAAGAATATTTGCAGGTGTGTGTGTAGGTGGAAGGAGGTGGTGTTAGGGTGTTTGGGACAGGAAAGGAGTGTGTGTGTGTGTGTGTGTGTGTGTGTGTGTGTGTGTGTGTGTGTGTTTGCTTTCACTTTATTTTTTCTTTCATTCTTACTCTCTCTCTCTCTCTCTCTCTCTCTCTCTCTCTCTCTCTCTCTCTCTCTCTCTCTCTCTCTCTCTCTCTCTCTCTCTCTCTCTCTCTCTCTCTCTCTCTCTCTCTCTCTCTCTCTCTCTCTCTCTCTCATTCTCACTCCTTCCTCCTTCCCTCAACATACAATACATCCTTTTTATCTCCACTCCACACACACACACACACACACACACACACACACACACACACACACACACACACACACACACACACACACATTAAACCTCTGTCTTTCCTCACAGTATCAGCACAGCCAAGCGCACCACACCACAGCACCTCCTGGCCACACACCTCCAGTACCTGACGTCCCAGTGGCTGCAGCATCGTCACAGCATCACAGCATTCCCCTGCAGAGCATTTGGCTTCGACACAACAGATGCCTTCCTTGCAGAGCACCGTGTGGCCCTCCTGCCAGTGCTGCTGGAGTGTGATGCCAAGGAGGGGGTGGAGCAGCTGGCCCAGGGGTGTGACGGGGGGCTGAAGGGGCTGTTTAGGGCTGCGTTTCCCCTCCTCATGGCGCGAGTCTTCCCTTTTATCGCTGGGAGAGTGCGGCAAATGAGGGAATGAGATTTTCTGAGGCAAAGGTGAGTGTTTGGGTGTGTTTTGATGTGTTTGGGGTGTTTAGGGGTGTATTGGGAGTTCACTTTTTAATACTAATCTTTGTCTTTTCTTTTTCTTAACACACTCAAAACACAAAAAAACAACATAAACACATAAAACACACTGAAAACACCCCATAACACACTCAAACACATTTAAAACACCCCCCAAAACACTCCAAAACACACCGGAATACACTTAAACATTCCCAAACATATTCAAAACACACTCAAAACACCCCAAACCACCCAAAAACACTCAAACACACTTAAAACACCCCCAAACATTCAAAACACACTACAAACACTCCAAACCACCCCAAAACACACCCAAACACATTAAAACACCCCAAACATACCCATACATACTCAAAACACACTCCAAACACCCCAAACCACCCCAAAACACATCCAAACATACTTAAAACACTCTCAAACATACCCTTACATACTCAAAACACATTCCAAACACTCAAACATACCCTTACATACTCAAAACACATTCCAAACACCACCAAACACATCAAACACACCAAACAAATAAACACAGCTCCAGGCCGGCCGACGTCAATACAAGCAGGTGGAGCGCATATTTGGAACAGAAGTTTTTTCCACCCTGCTGACGACACACATTGGTGACCTGACACTGCACCTGCTCCGCCTCACCCACGACCCCCAGCCCTGGGTGGAGGGGGAGGTCATTGTGCCCCCTCCACCCCCTTCCTTCACCCCAGAGATCATTCAAGCCACCATGAAGTTTGTTGGGGGTATTTTCAGAAAGGTGCGTTTGTAATAATAATAATAATAATGATGTATGGTTTATTTGGATACATACTGAAAATATACAGTGGGGGCGGGATGGCATGGAGGTTTAACCCCTTCAGTACTGAGATGCATTTCTACCATGAGTTTTGTGTATGACCAGATGATTTTATTGACATCAGGAAGGGTTTATGGAGGTCTGGAGATTAATGGCCACAGTCTTCACAATTTTAATCTTCATAAGTTTCTGAACCTGTAAAAAATGAAAGAGTAATCAAAATAAATATGAAAATGTGAGTTTTGTGTACGATTAGACGATTTTATTGACATTAGGAAGTGTCTGTGGAGGTCTAGAGATTAATGACCACAGTTTTCACTATTTTAATCCTCATAAGTATCTGAAGCTGTATAAAATCACCAAATAGTCACCAGATTAAATATGAAAACACCTCATGGTACTAAAGGAGATTAGTATGTTAGCCTAATGGTTTGTTGTTTGTTTGTGTGTTTGGAGTGTTTGAAGGCCCAGGGGTGTTCTTCTAACTGTCATAGCTAAGGATGTGATTGTAATGAGACAAATTGGTGCATTTTAATCCCTTCATTACCATGACGCTTTTCCATATTCATTCTGGTTACTATTTGGTGATTTTTTACAGCTTCAGAAACTTAGAGGGGGGATTAAAATAGTGAAGACTGTGGCCATTAATCTTCTGCCCTCCATAGACCCTTCCTAATATCAATAAAATGGTCTAATTGTACACAAATCTCAAGGTTTAAAATGTGTCCCAGTACTGAAGTGGTTAAACATAAGTCTACCACACTGGTGCTCTGATATATTCAAGTTTAGGCTTTTTAAATAGCATCATAAAAATGAGTTCCTTTAAGCCTCTGTAATTTTGGTAAAAAAGAAAATTATCCATCTATGGCTGACTCTATCCTAGTGACATGGCCATAAGTGCCAGGAATGATCCACCTTGTTACAGCAGTGCCAGTGAGTGTCGCAACTCTTGTCAACACTGTGGGAACATGGCTGTGTACACCATAACATCAGACCCAACAGATTTTATTATTAATTTAACAATAAATATCAGTTATGTTGACTAAGTAGTGTCTTTATTTAATGCAGTGATGTATTATCAGTAATAACTGCCGGGCGAGGTACCATCAGTGTTCCCCTCACCCAAACAAACCTTGCCCAGCACAGCCAGCGTGTGTCTGCCTGGCGTGCGTAATCTTCTCAGGCTTATCATGTTTCCTTTGTTTGGATGGACTGTTTATTCCAAAAAGTAGTAATGTCATGTCAAAATAATTCACATCAAAGAAAATTATTTCAAGAAGTGATTTCTTTCTGTATATTTGAAATTGATGAATAGAAGGTCAGTGGAATGACGGTGTGAGACCTGATGGTAACTGTGTAGAATGTGGCCCCTGGTAGAGGTGTGTGTGTGTATTTACCTAGTTGTAGTTTTACAGGGCCTGGGCTTTATGTTCGTGTGGCCCCGTCTCCATATCTACACTTATCCAATCTTCCTTTAAAAGTATGCACACTCGTTGCAGACACTACTTCTTCATTTAAACTGTTCCACGTCTCAATACATCTCTGCGGGAAACTATATTTTTTAACATCTCTCAGACATCTTCCTTTTCTCAGCTTTTTACTATGCAATCTTGTGCTTCAGATGTCATATTCTTCTCTCAGGATCAGTTTCTCATTATCCACTTGGTATTCCGTTGATCAATTTATAAACTTGTATCAGGTCTCCTCTCTCCCTTCTCTGTTCCAGGGTGGGTAGATCCATAGCCTTTAGTCTCTCCTCATATGTCATCCTTTCAAATTCTGGAACCATTCTTGTAGCCATTTTTTGTAGTCTCTCCAACTTCCTTATGTGTTTCTTTTTATGAGGGGTCCACACTACTCCTGCATATTCCAATCTGGGTCTTATTATAGTACTTATCAATTTCTTCATTATTTCTTTGTCCATGTAGTGAAATGCTACTCCAATATTCCTTAGCAAATTATATGTCTCTGAAAATTCTATCAATATGGCTTACTGGTTGATTGTTTTCTTCCATCGTCACTCCTAAGTCCTTTTCCGATTTTACTTTCTCCAGTTCTACTCCATCTCCCATCTTATAGATTCCCACGGGTCGTCTTTCACTCTTTCCCATTTCCATGACATGGCTTTTGTTCACATTGAATTCCATTTCCCACTTCTTACTCCATTCCCAGATCTTATTTAGGTCTTCTTGCAGTATTTCACAATCCTCTTTTTGCTTAATAACTCTGCACAGTTTCGTATCATCTGCAAACAGATTTATGTAGCTGTTCACTCCTTCTGGCATGTTGTTAATATAAATGAGGAAAAGTATTGGTGCCAACACTGTGTGTATGTGTGTGTGTGTTTTATACATTGTAGTGATCATCATCATCAGCAGCAGCAGTGTAATACAATGAGTGTCTCTCTGCAGGACGGGCAGCTGCTGGTGGTAGTGTGTGGGCGGCAGGCACTGCACGGTGTGGTGCAGGGCGTGGTGCAGGCTGTGGGCCGCAGTGCCTCGCCCCAAGAGGCACGGCAGGCCATCACAGCCGCCGCCGCACTGGTGGACGCCGTGCTGCCTGTGCTGGACACGGCCCTGGTTGGGAGAGCCCCTTACCTGCTGCGCATGCTGCTGCACCTGCTGACAGCCCGCCTGGAGCCTCTGGGCCACCTTGGGCCACACCTGGCCCACCGCTGCTTGGCCCTGCTGCACCGTGTGGTGGCTGCTGCGCTGCGCTGCCTGGCTAGTGACCTGGTGCCAGCTGTGCCCATACTGTTTGGCCGCCTGCTGCCGCTGCTGACCCAACCCGGGGCAGTGGGTGGGGCAGGGGCAGCTGGTGTGCTGGGGCTGCTGCTGGACTGTGACATTGCTGCAGTGCAGGCCGCCCTGGCTGCCCTGCCAGCCTTGCCCGACCTGCCACACTGCCCAGCCCTGGCCACCCTGAGGGAGAAACACTGTGCAGTGGTGGCCACCTGCCGGGGCCAGCCTGACCTGTGTGACGAGATGGACAACTTCTTGGCCACACCGTCCCAGGATGTGGCCACCCACCACCTGTCCCACCTGGCCAGCCTGCTGCAGGACAGCCGAGGCCAGGTGGCAGAGCTGTTTCTTGGGGCCAGGCCGGGTCGGGAGAGCCGCGGCCACCGCCTGGCCCAGCGCCTGGTGAGCCAGGTGGCCAGCAAGGGTGGGGCGGTTGCCCAGGAGGCGTGCCGGTGCCTGGGGGAGCTGGGGCCGCTGAGCCTGGACACCCCTGTGTTCTTGGTCAGTGAGGGTGGGGCCACCCCAGGCCAGGTGGAGGGTGAGGTGAACCTGGGGTATGTGGGCCGCCTGCTGCTGGCCATGCACGGCTACCTGGCCTGTGGGGAAGTGGAGGTGGAGGGGGCCGCTGGCCAGGCCCTGCAGGGTGTGCTGGCCACACAGCAGGGCCAGGAAGCACTGGAGGACCTGCCGGTCACGCCTAGGGAGGAGCTGCGGCCGCTGTGTCCCGAGGGTCGGCCCAGGGCAGGGGCGGGGAACAGTGGGACGGTGGATGCGGTGGCCTACCAGCAGATAGTGGGGGCAGGGGGTGTGTGGGAGGTGGGGCCGGGGCCGCGTGGCTATGAGGCCTGGGTGTGTGGCCTGGCCCGCTGCCTCATCACAGCCGGCTGTGGCCTGGAGGTGGCCCCGCCACTGCTGCCGCTGTGTGCCCTCAGACCAGAGTTCAGCGCACTGGCCCTGCCGCTGCTGATGCACTCAGCCCTTGCCACGGACCCCGGTGGCCGCAGGGACGTGCTCTCCCGCCAGATGTCAGCCTTCTTCGCCCGCCACAGCCAGGACGTTGGGGGCCGGGGCGGCCGGGCAGCAGTGCAGGCCGGCCTGTGTGTGGTGGAGCACCTGAGGATGCAGCGGCCGCCAGCCTTGGGCCGCCGCGCCACCACGCCCTTTGACACCAACCACTGGCTGGCCCTGAACTACCTGCAGGTGGCCGGTGCAGCGCAGCGCTGTGGTGCACACTTCTCAGCACTGCTGTACCTGCAGCTGCACCACGAACAGATGCTGCGCGACACAGCCCCAGAGCGTGGCGAGGCGGCCATCACCCGCCGCCTGCAGGGTGCCCCACTTGCCCGAGCCATGGGCCATCCTGAGGCAGCAGAGGCAGGGCAGCTGCTGCTGCAGGTGTGTGGGGCACTGGAGGACGGAGCGGGTGTGCAGGGCTGCATTGCAGCGGGTGTGGTGCAGGACACAGCTGCCAGACTGGCCCTGTGCCACCACCGTGGGGACTGGCTGGCTGCTCTGGCCCTGTGTGACGCTGCACACCACCGGGCCGGCCTGCACCACACCCTGGCTGCCTTGGGTCTGCACCACTCCCTGCGGGGCCTGCTGGTCTCTGGGGATGCCCTGCCTGGCCCAGCGGACCCTGGTGAGGGTGGGCAGGCGCGCTGGGAGACGTCCTGGAGGCTGTGCCGCTGGGAGGAGGAGGATGCAGTGGCGGCGGCAGCGGCGAGCCAGGTTGGGGTGGGTGAGGAGGGCAGGCCACACCGACACATCTACCAGGCCCTGCGCTGCCTGCACCACCACGATCTCCCCGCCCTGCACCACCACACCACCGCTGCACGCACCGCCATCACCACCACACTCAGCCTGGTGAGACACCATCACAGATTGACAGATAGAAAGATAGATAGATGGATAGATAGATTAATAGACAAACAAGCAAACAGATAGATAGATAAATAGATAGACACACTCACACACACACACACACACATAGAATATAGAAAAACAAAACTCAGAGAAACAGAAGGTTGCAAAGATATATATATAAAGAAAAATAGAAACGAGAAGGAAAGGAAGAGACACAACGAACTGGTGGCAGAAGCAAAAGAAAAAAATAATGAAAGGTCAGAGGAGGAGAAGAAGGCATTTTTTGAAGAATTCTAGGAGACAGGATAAGGAAATAGTATATAAAAGAGAAGGAAGAGAAAAAAATGGAGTAAGTTTAACTAAAAATGATAAGAACAAGAGATTAAAAATGATGTATACAAACATAGATGGGATTTTATCTAGTAAATTAGAATTAAGAGATTACATAAAGAAAGAAGAACCAGATATTGTATGCCTGGTGGAAACAAAGTTAAATGAGGCAATAAAAATAGACATAGATAAAAGGTATAATATATGGAGGAGAGACAGAGTGGGTAAAGGAGGAGGAGGAGTCATGATGATGTTAAGGAAAGAGATGGTGGTAAATCAAGTGGAGTTTGGGGAAGGAAAATCAGAAATACTGTATGTTAAGATGCATATTAACAAAAAGAAGTTAACAATCATTGCAACATATGTGCCACCTAAAACAAATTCATGGACCAATCAAGAATATAAAGACATGATAGATGACACAATAAGGAGTCTAACGAGAATTGTTAAAGAAAGGAGAAAAGTGATATTAGTAGGAGATTTCAACTGTAAAGAAGTGGACTGGGAAAATTATGAAAGTAGTATGGGGGAAGAAGCCTGGGGAGAAAGATTCCTGAACCTAATGATAGACAATATGATGGACCAGAGAGTAAAGGAATGCACAAGATTCAGAGGTAACGACGAACCGGCGAGATTGGACCTAGTTTTTACAAGAGGTATACAAATGAATGATGATATAAGATATAAGTGCCCATTGGGAAAGAGTGACCATGCAATATTAGAAATGGATATAGAAGAGGAAAGGAAGATAGAGACAATTCATACAAAGGAGACCGATTAAATTATAGAAAGGCTGATATTGAGAATCTCAAGAACTATTTTTAAAAACGTAAACTGGGAGGAGATGGAAAACTCAGAGACAGTGCAAGAGAAGTATAACTTATTTTTGGAAATATACAAAACAGGAGTCAGGGAATATGTCTCAAAATATAGACCTAAAGAAGAAGGAAAGAAAGATTGGTTTAATGCAAGGTGTGCCAAGGCAAAGGAGAAAAGAGATGGAGCATGGAAAAGGTGGAGGAGAAATAGAAATCCAGAAAATAAGGAAAACTTCAAAACAGCAAGAAATGAATATGCTAAGGTGAGAAAGGAGGAAGAAAGGAACTTTGAAAAGGACATTGTCGAAAAATGTAAGGAACAACTGAAATTGTTCTACAGATTCATAAATGGAAAAATTAGGCAAAAAGAAACGATACAAAGGTTAAAAGGAGAGAACGGGATGGTGGAAGACCCAAAAAGTATGGCAGAACTATTAAATAATAAATTCCAGGAAGTCTTGACTAAGGAATCCAAATTTGAAAGGCCACAGGGTAATAGAGAGACTGTCCATATGAAAGAGGTTAAAGTAACCAAGCTTGAAATAAAAGAGTTGATGAAGGAACTGGATGAAGACAAGGCAATGGGACCGGATGAAAGAATGTAGGGAAGAACTAGCAAGTCCTATATACAACATCATAAAATGCTCAATAGAAAATGGAACAGTACCAGTAGAATGGAAAAGAGCTGAGGTGGTTCCCATATATAAGAGCGGAAGGAAGGAAGAACCTTTAAATCACAGACCAGTATCACTAACTAGTGTAATATGCAAGATGTGTGAAAGAATAATAAAGAAACAATGGATCGAGTTCCTTGAAGACAACAAATTAATATCAAATAGCCAATTTGGTTTTAGGAAAAGACGGTCTTGTGTAACTAATTTACTGAGTTTCTATTCTAGAATAGTTGGTAGAGTACAAGAGAGAGAGGGATGGGTTGACTGCATTTATTTGGATTTGAAAAAGGCATTTGATAAAGTGCCACATGCAAGATTACTATGGAAGTTAGAGGAGAAGGGTGGCTTAAAAGGAAGCACATTGAGATGGATGAAAAATTACTTGAGGGGGAGAGAAATAAGGACGGTAGTTAAAGATATGAAGTCCAAGTGGAGAGCAGTAGAAAGCGGAGTGCCACAGGGGTCAGTATTGGCACCAATACTTTTCCTCATTTATATTAACATGTCAGAAGGAGTGAACAGCTACATAAATCTGTTTGCAGATGATACGAAACTGTGCAGAGTTATAAAGCAAAAAGAGGATTGTGAAATACTGCAAGAAGACCTAAATAAGATCTGGGAATGGAGTAAAAGTGGAAATGGAATTCAATGTGGACAAAAGCCATGTCATGGAAATGGGAAAGAGTGAAAGACGACCAGTGGGAATCTATAAGATGGGAGATGGAGTAGAACTGGAGAAAGTAAAAAAGGAAAAGGACTTAGGAGTGACGATGGAAGAAAACAATCAACCAGTAAGCCATATTGATAGAATTTTCAAAGAGACATATAATTTGCTAAGGAATATTGGAGTAGCATTTCACTACATGGACAAAGAAATGATGAAGAAATTGATAAGTACTATAATAAGACCCAGATTGGAATATGCAGGAGTAGCGTGGACCCCTTATAAAAAGAAACACATAAGGAAATTGGAGAGACTACAAAAAATGGCTACAAGAATTGTTCCAGAATTTGAAGGGATTACATATGAGGAGAGACTAAAGGCTATGGATCTACCCACCCTGGAACAGAGAAGGGAGAGAGGGGACCTGATACAAGTTTATAAATTGATCAATGGAATGGACCAAGCGGATAATGAGAAACTGATCCTGAGAGAAAAATATGACATCCGAAGCACAAGATCGCATAGTAAAGAGCTGAGAAAAGGAAGATGTCTGAGAGATATAAAAAATATAGTTTCCGCAAAGATGTATTGAGACGTGGAATAGTTTGAATGAAGAAGTGGTGTCTGCAACGAGTGTGCATACTTTTAAAGTAAGATTGGATAAGTGTAGATATGGAGACGGGGCCACACGAGCATAAAGCCCAGGCCCTGTAAAACTACAACTAGGTAAATACACACACACCCCATGATAACCACACTTTTCTTTGCCTTTATTTGTGTTTGCCTACATACATTCACCACTACTACTACTACTACTAATACTACTACCACCACCACCACACCACAGGACCGGGCGGAGAGCACCAGCCTGATGTACCCGCTGCTGACTCACCTACAAATTTTGAATGAGCTGGAGGAGATGGGGCAGTGTGTGGCTGACCTGAGCTGCCCCGTGTCAGGTGTCCGGGGCCTGGCTGGGGTGGAGGCAGCGTGGCGGGGCAGGGAGTTGATGGGGGTGGTGGGCTACAGACACAAGGAGGAGGTGATGGCAGCAAGGGTGGCAATGCTGAAGGCTGTGTCTGGTGTGTGGAGGGACAACGGCAGGCAGGAGGAGGTGGAGAGGATGCTGCATAGAACCTTGGTGAGTCAGAGAGAGAGAGAGAGAGAGAGAGAGAGAGAGAGAGAGAGACTTCCTTCCTTCATCTGTTTCTCTTTCTTTTCCTCCTCTTCTTTTTTTGTTCTTTCTTGTCTCCTATATGTGTGTGTGTGTGTGTGTGTGTGAGAGAGAGTGAGAAAGAGAGAAAGAGGAAGGGAAAGAGAGAGAGAATTCGTTCACACTTTCCTCGTCCCCTCCTGTTTTTTCCTTCTTTCTCTTTTTATTCTGTGTGTGTGAGAGAGAGAGAGAGAGAGAGAGAGAGAGAGAGAGAGAGAGAGAGAGAGAGAGACACTTCCACCTTATGTCCTCCTTGTCCTCCTCTTTTTGTTGTTTTCTTGTCTTCTTCCTTTTTTTCTTCTGTGTGTGTGTGTGTGTGTGTGTGTGTGTGTGACAGAGAGAGAGAGAGAGAGTATCCTATCCACTATTTCCCATCTATCCATATCCCCACTCCAGTGTCTTCCTATCTCCCTCAGCTGGCCAAAAGTAAGCTGGCAAGGAGTTCAGGGGACAGTGCCCGGGGTGTGGTGGGGTCCGAGGCAGCCATCCTGTGGGCCTCCCAGCTGGCCATGCCCCCCGAGCTGGCCAACCTAACGAGACTGGAGGAGGCTGAGGTGGCCAGGGCTGCCGGGGATGTGCAGCGTGCCAAACACACACTCACCACTCTGCTGCAGGATGTCCAGGTGAGAGAGAGAGAGAGAGAGAGAGATTGTGTGTGTATGAGAGATTGTGCATATGTGTAGAAAGAGAGAGAGAGAGAGAGAAAGATTGTATGTGTATGTTTGTATGAGAGATTGATCATGTGTGTGTGTGTGTGTATTTACCTAGTTGTATTTACCTGGTTGAAGTTTTACAGGGCCTGGGCTTTATGCTCGTGTGGCCCCGTCTCCATATCTACACTTATCCAATCTTACTTTAAAAGTATGCACATTCGTTGCAGACACTACTTCTTCATTTAAACTGTTCCACGTCTCAATACATCTCTGCGGGAAACTATATTTTTTATTATCTCTCAGACATCTTCCTTTTCTCAGCTTTTTACTGTGTGATCTTGTGCTTCAGATGTCTATATCCATTTATAATATTACATGGTCACTCTTTCCCAATGGGCACTTATATCTTATATCATCATTCATTTGTATACCCCTTGTAAAAACTAGGTCCAATCTCGCTGGCTCGTCGTTTCCTCTGAATCTTGTGCATTCCTTTACTCTCTGGTCCATCATATTGTCTATCATTAGGTTCAGGAATCTTTCTCCCCAGGCTTCTTCCCCCATACCACTTTCATAATTTTTCCAATCCACTTCTTTACAGTTGAAATCTCCTACTAATATCACTTTTCTCCTTTCTTTAACGATTCTCATTAGACTCCTTATTGTGTCATTTATCTCTTCCTTTCTTCCTCATTTCTATTTTTCTTTATATATATATCCTTGCAGCCTTCTGTTTCTCTAAGTTTTGTTGTTCTATATAATATTTCTTCTGTTGCTGCTTGTGATTTTAGTAATATTTTAATTGGTCTCATTTTTCCTTCTTGATATGGTCCCATTCTGTTTATTTCTTCTACTTCCTCTTCCAAGTTCTGCCTATCTTCGTCGTTTAGATTCTTCAGTAGGTCTTTGACTGATTTCATTTCTTCTTTTTCTCTTTTTGGTCTATATTTTATTTTTTTTTTTCTTTTATTCCAAATACGACCAGTCTTTTTTTTTTTCTGCAATTTCTCTAACTAGATTTTCTTTTGTCTTGAGGACTCCTATCATTTTGTTTGTCATATTTTCTTCTTTTTCTTTAAGTTGTTCTTGAATCACCTACTGAAAATCGGCCTTATCTTTCTTATCTTGGACTCTCCATGCTTGTACTTCTTTTTTAATCACGTTCTGTACTCTTTCCTCTTCCTTGTTTACTAGATCTTTCAGCTTCTCCTTTTCTTTCTCGACTCTACCGAGTCCTTCTTCCATCAATTCCTTGTAGTTAGCTACCTCCTTTTTCAGTTCTTCGTTTTCCGCTCTTAGCCTAGCTTCGTTTTCTTCCACTTTTTTTATCTTTTCTCTCAGTTTTATAAACTCTTTTTCCTGTTCTTCATTCTCTTTCATTTCCATCTTCTCCTTTATCAGTTTATCTAATTTACATTCAATATTCAACACTCTCTTAAGTAGTGAAGCATTCACTGTATCGAAGCCTTCGAATGCAATCTCTCCCTCACCAACATAGTCATCATCAGCTTTCATTCTTTCCCTAGTCTCATGTCTGCATTTTGATGTTTGTGTGTGTGTGCATGTATGTATCATATATAAAAACTAAAAAAATCTCTCTCTCTCTCTCTCTCTCTCTCTCTCTCTCTCTCTCTGTGAGGGGATAGGAGGGGTCTGGGCAGGAGAAGGTACTGAGTCAGGCCCTTACCTTCCTGGGAGAGCTGCTGATGGAGGCTAGAAGTCTGCCGCCGCACACCATCATAGAGGACTACTTCAACCGTGCCACCGCCACACTGCTTCACCACGACACAGGTTAGGCGTCTGTCTGTCTGTCTGTCTGTGTGTCTTCTTTGTCTGTATTCTATATAACTCTTGAGAACCTCCACTACTTTCCAAAGGCTCTAGTTGAAGTGACGTGTGGGTTTTTCAGAACATTTTTATGGTGCTGGTGACAGATTAACAACATTTCTACATTATTAGCCCCTTCAGTGCCATGACATGTTTTCATATTCATTCTGGTTACTATTTGATGATTTGATACAGATTCAGAAACTTATGTGGGGATTAGGAAAGTGAAGACTGTGGCCATTAATCTTCTGACCTCCATAGACCCTTCTCAATTAAAATCAAACCATCTAATCATACCCAAACTCATGGTAAAAATGCATCCCAGTACTAAAGAGGTTAATAGGAGAAACACTCTTTAAAAACCTCTAGATGAAGTGACACAGGTTTTTAAAGGTGTTTTTATGATGCTAGTGACAGGTTAACAACATTTTATATTATTGATAGGAGAAAAACTCTTTAAAAGGCTCAAGTTGAAGTGACACACTGGTTTTTAAGGGTGTTTTTATGGTGGTGGTGACAGATTAACAACATTTCTACATTACTAACAGGAGAATTACTCTTGGGAACCCTGCTAGTCATCTCTGTGGCCTTGGAAGACTGTTAATTGCTACCTACACATTTTAAACCACATTCCACCCCTGTACCACACTGCACCACCCCCCTCCTCTCCATACTGTACCACTCCTTCCCATCCCTCCACACACCACTACCCCTCTCATACACCACCACCATCACTACTACTACTACTACTACTACTACTACTACTATTACTACTACATACTGAATTACTACCACCACTCCACACCCTGATACACCTTTTTCCATCACCACTACCACCACTACTACTCCACACCCTACCACCACCACCACCACCACTCCACAACACTTTACACTGTACAACCGCCACCACTCCACATCCTTCTACATCACCACCACCACCACCACCACCACCACCACCACCACCACCACCACCACCACCCTGACAAACCAGCACACACCATCCACAGACAAGGAGGCGCAGGACATCTTGGAGATGAGTCAGCACCGCCTGGCCCAGTACGCGGACCAGCTGTACCAACAAGTGCACAGTCACCTGGAGGGGGACGCCAGCCAGGCCAAGCGTGCCACGGTCCAGCGGTCCAGGGCGGAGCTGCAGCGCCTGGAGAACCTGCTGAAGGGATGCAGGGAGAACACCGCTGACTGGAAGGAACTCAGCAAGTCAGCAACACCACCTTTTGTTATTAGTAGTGCTGTTATTTTTATTATTATCATTATTATTATTGTTATTGTTTGTGGACAAGAGGATAATGTTTTATTTTCATTTGCTCTTTTTTTTTTTTTTTTTTTGTTGTTGTTGTATTTCATTTATTGATCTGTTTGTTCTATTTTTCATCATTGCAATGTTTTTGTGTGTGGAGCTGCACTGGAGCAGAGAGGAATTTTATTTTGTTTTATTTTTATTTTATTTACCTCATTTTATTTTTTTTATTTTATTTATTATTTATTTTTTTGAAGGAGAGTGTATAGCTTTGTTTTGGTGTCAACTTGTTTTGAGATGATGTCACAGATGTCACAACTTGCCGCCATCTTGCCTGTAACTACTTTCATGTACAACCTAACTCATCTTCATGTTGAAATCATCTTGCCCACAGCACAAAGTAATCCAAGCCTGTGTTGAGATGACGGCAGATACACAGAAGCTGTGTTGCTGTGCCCACACACCACATAAAAACATATTATTTTCACATTGATGAAAGTAGACATCCTTGCTGGTGTCGTGGGCAACATCCCACTTGCCCATGCCACTCTTTGAATAGTGTGGTGGTGAGATGGCGTGGCACCTGACACTGTCTGCCAAAATGGCTGCCATTCAAATATTTTGCTGCGTAAGGTTTATTCAGTTGCCATGAAGGAGTGTATTTAATTAATGAATATTGAAGACCTAGATGAATCTAATTATATTTTTTTCATTTCCCATATGAATATTGGTGTCACTTAAACTGTATAAACAGTATTTTGGAATATCAGAAGAGTCCTGCCAGCCTCACACTTTTGCTAGGGAGCAAGACGGCTTACTTTGGCGAGGGCATCGATCCTCCTCAAATGAAGTTGACCTCAAAAATACGGTTATATGTGTTTGCTGAGGTGTTTGATGGTGTGTAGGGGTGTTACTGGGGTGTTGGGAGGGTGTAGGAGTGTTTTGAGGTGTTAAGGAGGATACAGGAATGTTTTTGTGATGTGTGGCAGGGTGTGGCTGTGTTTTTGTGTGTTTGGAAAGGTGTAGTAGTGTTTAGGGGTGTTGGGAATATCCAGGGTATTTTGAAGTGTTTATGCGGTGTTTAGGAAGATATAGTGGATAAGGTGGTGGTGGTGGGATTGGGCAGACGTCCCACCACATACCGCTTCGAAGCTATGCCATTTATGGAGTGGTTTAAAGTGAGGTACATGTCACCATGGTACACAGGTGCTAGGTGGTTCCACCAAAGATGCACTTGGGTGGTGATATGGGCCCTAATATGCCCACCACTATAAATAAAATTGCCTGCCCTGCTGATGGGCAGAAGCTGAACACTGCTTCCCACATTAAAAAAAATTAATAAATACATAAAAAATAGTGTAGTAAAGCAAGGGTGGTGTTGGCGGCAGGAAGACAGTGTTGCTACGGAGGAACATTAACATTGACGTGGAGTTCCTGAGTGAGTTGGAGCGGGAGGAGCAGACATACCTGGTGACGGCACTGAAGGCTCACCTCTCCTGCCTGGCCATGACCTCCACCCACCACCTCCTCGCCTACCGGGTT
This sequence comes from Portunus trituberculatus, assembly GCF_017591435.1. NCBI lineage: Eukaryota > Metazoa > Arthropoda > Malacostraca > Decapoda > Portunidae > Portunus > Portunus trituberculatus. The sequence goes on from NC_059280.1 coordinate 4,155,059, forward strand.
GTGGCGCTCTGGCTCAACAACTCTCACAAGGAGGAGGTCAATGCTATGGTGCGGGATTCACTTCTTGTTTTATCTTCATTTTGTTATTATCTATTATTTATCTTTATTATTTTATTTTGTTATTTTTATTACAACTACAATTACTACTACTATTATTGCCACTGCTGCTGCTGCTACATAAGATAATAACACATGCACACACATACTCAGTCCTTACCCATATCTCTCTCTCTCTCTCTCTCTCTCTCTCTCTCTCTCTCTCTCTCTCTCTCTCTCTCTCTCTCTCTCTCTCTCTCTCTCTCTCTCTCAGATGTCGGAGCATGGATCTCGGGTGAAGAGTCACCACTTCGTGCCGCTCCTGTACCAGCTGGTGGCCCGCCTGTCCACTCACAATGCCCACCTGCCCCTCACCTTCCCCTCCGTCCTCTCCCAACTCTTGTGTGAGTCAAAGGTCTTCGTTATTCATTGACTTGCCTTATTTATGAACTGGAAAGAATAGTAACTCAGCTTTGAAGAAAACGTCCAGGAAATTATTGCAACGTGTGTGTGTGTGTGTGTGTGTGTGTGTTTTTACCTAGTTGTATTACAGGGTTCAAGTGGGGCTCCTAGTGACCTGTCTCCATGTCTACATTTATCCAACTTTTCCTTCAATTTGTGCACTTTCTGTTGCTACAATCTCTTCACTCAGTCCGTTCCAGATGTCCACCGTCCTGTGTGGAAAACTGAACTTCTTAATGTTCCTCAGACACTGACTTTTCATGATCTTGGAGTGTCCTCTTGTTTGTCTATCTCCATCCTTTGTCAGTGTTACCAGATCTTGTCTGTCTATCTTTTCCATACAGTTTAACTCTTTCCTGTGTATCCTTCAGAGTTGGTAGTTTCATTTACTTCACTCTTTATTCATAGGGAAGATCCTTTATTTATGGCACCATTTGTGTGTGTGTGTGTGTGTTTGATACAACCTTTCTATTTATTTATTTTTGTAGCATTTTGCCATATTGAAATTACAAAATAGACCTGAACTGAATTCTGTATGTGTGTGTGTGTGTGTGTTTGTTGCAGTGCGTGTGTGCGGCGACCACCCCCACCACACCCTGCCAGTGATCTTTGCACTCGCCCATGCCCACGCTGATGACCAGTTCCAACAGACAGGCCGCAGGAAGAACCCCCAAGTCACAGAGGAGGTGTGTGTGTGTGTGTGTGTGTGTATTTACCTAGTTGTATTTACCTAGTTGTAGTTTTACAGGGCCTGGGCTTTATGCTCGTGTGGTCCCGTCTCCATATCTACACTTATCCAATTTGTGTGTGTGTGTGTGTGTGTGTGTGTGTGTGTATGTATGTTTTAAATTTCTTTTTCTTTTAGTTTTATTCTTTCTTTGTTTTTGTAATATAAAAATCATCTTTACAACAACCAGCCACTTCCCTGTCTCAGCCAAAATGCCCTTTATATAAACACAACTTACCTTTTTAAAACACCCCGGCACACTTCATATCTAAGCAAAACACTGTAAAACACACCAAAACACCACAAACACACCAAACACCACAAAACACACCAAAACACCACAAAACACACCAAAACACCACAAAACACACCAAAACACCACAAAACACAACTTTGGTCTTGAGCCTTACCTTCCTGGGGGCTAAATTATTTTCCACCTCCAGTGACAGGGAAGAGTAGTGAACCTAGAAAATGGCAGAGGACAGTTTGAATGATTAAAATGTACTTCTGAATACAATGACGTGCTTTCCATCCAGCTCACTATGACTTCTGAGAGTATAGTTATGCCACTCCCTAAAGATCCTTAACCACCATGAAATACCTCAAATGTAACCAAAACACATTAAAAGACAACAAAGCACATAAAAACACCACCGTCTCCTTAAACACACACCCAAACACTCCTCAAATCTAACCAAAACACTAAGACACACCAAATTATCCCAAAACACCTTTATAACACCCTATCGTGCCATAACAACTCCTAACCACCTCATCCCAACACTACTGTCTCCTTTAAACACACACAAACAGTCCTCAAATCTCAGCAGAACACTTTGAGACGCATCAAATTACCACAAAACATCCTTTAAAGCACCTACCATTGTAACGACTCCTAACCTCTTCATCCCAAGACCATCATCACTTTTAAACACACTAAAACACTTCTCAAATCTCAACAAAACACTTTAAGATGCACCAAATTACCCTAAAACACCCTTAAAGGCGCCCTACCACTCTGTACCAATCCCTAACCACCTCGCTCCACCACAGGACAGGGTGCAGGCGGCCAAACAGCTGGTGGAGAGGCTGAAGAAGACTCCAGCACTGAGAGAACATGTAGTGGAGTTTGAAAGAATCTCACTGGCTTACCTCTCACTGGCCAACTGGTGTGGTACTCTGCCTCGACTCCTGGCTGGTGACAAGGTGAGGAGGAGGAGGAGGAGGAGGAAGAAGATAGGAGGTTGAGGAAATGAAGTAATGTTTTGTTAGTGTCAAAAATAAAATGTGGAGGAGGAGGAGGAGGAGAGGTTAAAGGAAAAAAGCTGTATTTAAAATGTTTGGATAGAAAGAAATGGAGAAGGACATGAGAGGAAGAGAAGGAAAGATGAAAGAGGAGGAGGAGGAGGAAGGAGGAATATTTTAGAGATAGGCATGAGAGGGAAGAGGAAAGTTTGTAGGAAGAAGAGGAGGAGGAGGAGGAGGAAAAGATGCATGGAAGAGGAGGAGGAGGAAGAGGAAGTTAGAAAGAATGAAGAATTTTAGAAGATGAAGAGGAGGAGGAAGAAAAGACAGAAGAGGAGGAGGAGGAGGAGGAGGAGGAAGAGGTATGAAAGAGGAAGAAGAGGGAGAGAAAGACACATTGAAGGAGAGGAGGAGGAAGAAAAGACAAGAGAAGTAGGAGGGGGAAGAGGTATGGAAGAGAAAGACATAGAAGGAGAGGAGGAGGAAGAGGAGTAAGAGGAAGTTTATGGGAAGAGAAAGAGAAGGAGGATATATGGAAGAGGAGGAAGAGAAAAGATATATGAAAGAGGAAGAAGAGGAGGAAGAGAAGGAGTAGGAAGAAATAAGTAAGTAGGTAAGTAGGCAAGCAAATCTTCACCACCACCACTACCACCACCACCAGGTTGACATCCCCAACAGCCAGCCACTTCGAAAACTTCCACCCATCCACCACACAGCCTCCCTGACGCAGCCCCTCCCAGTGCAGCCCTCCGCCAGTACAGCCCCCCACTGCTGAAGGACTGGGAGGGGGCTGGCATGTGTGTGGGGGGGATAAACGCCCCAATACGTCTGACTGTGCGAACGTGTGATGGGGCCAAGAATGTGTATTTACCTAATTGTATTTACCTAATTGTAACATACGGGAAAAGAGCTATGCTCGTGTTGTCCCGTCTCCATATCTATTAATGTCCAGCTTTTTCTTAAAATCATGAATATTCCTTGCGCTGACCACTTCCACGCCTAAACTATTCCATGCTTCCACCCTTCTATGAGGGAAGCTATATTTTTCACATCTCCTATAAGTGGCCATTTTAGTTTTTTCCCATGCCCTCTCGACATTCTTCCATTCCACATACACAGATCTTCCCTATCCATTTTTTCCATGCCAATCATCACTCTGTATATTGCTATCAGGTCTCCCTTTCTTCTGTTTTCCAGGGTTGGAAGTTGCATTCTTTTCAGTCTGTCTTCATAAGTCAAATCTCTTAAGTCAGGCACCATTTTCGTTGCAGCCCTCTGTACTTTCTCTAGTTTCCTTATGTGTTTCTTTAAGTTCGAGCCCACTGTATTGTTGCATATTCAAGCCTCGGTCTTATCATTGCAGTAATTATTTTCTTCATCATTTCTTCATCTAGATATACGAACGCCACTCTTATGTTCCTCAATAAGTTCAATACTTCTCCAATTATTTACCTAGTTGTAGTTTTACAGGGCCTGGGCTTTAACCTCATGTGGCCCCGTCTCCATATCTACACTTACCCAATTTTACTTTAAAACTATGCACACTTGTTGGTGACACCACTTCTTCACTCAAATTGTTCCAAGTCTCAACACATCTTTGTGGGAAACTATATTTTTTAACATCTCTCAGACATCTTCCCTTCCTCAATTTCTTACTATGCAATCCTGTGCTTCTAGTGTCATATTCTTCTCTCAGGATTAGTTTCTCATTATCCACTTGATCCATTCCATTAAGTGTGTGTGTGTGTGTGTGTGTGTGTGTGTGTGTGTGTGGGCGTTTGGCAGGTACCTCATAGGGGCTGACAAGAAGAGTGGCGCCCACGCCACTTACTTTCCTAAAGACTACACTGCAAAAACCTGCCTGGACAAGATGAAGAATGTGAAGAGAAGCAGTGCCGATGACAAGTTGAGGGTGTTTGTGGTAGGTTTGTATGTATTTACCTAGTTGTATTGTACAGGGTTGGAGTGTGGCTCATAGTGTCCTGTCTCCATATCTCCATTTATCTAGTTTTTCTTTAAGTTATGCACACTCTGTGCTGTGACAATTCCATTATCCAATGCATTCCATTTTTCCACCGGTCTATGTGGAAAACTGAATTTTGCAACATCCTTCACACACTGCCTCATCCTGATCTTCTTTTCATGTCCTCTTGTCCTTCCATCTTCTTCCGTCAACAGCACCAGGTCTTCTTTGTCTATCTTTTCAATATCATTGACTATCTTATACAGTACATTGTTATTAGGTCCCCCGATTCTCTTCTATCTTGTAAGGTTGGCAGTCCCATTTCCTTCAGTCATTCTTCTGTAATTCTGGCATCATCTTTGTAGCAATATTCTATGTCCTTTCCAATGTGTGTGTGTGTGTGTGTGTGTGTGTGTGTGTGTGTGTGTGTGTGTGTGTGTGTGTGTGTGTGTAGTGTGTATTTACCTAGTTGTAGTTTTACAGGGCCTGGGCTTTATGCTCGTGTGGCCCCGTCTCCATATCTACACTTATCCAATCTTACTTTAAAAGTATGCACACTTGTTGCAGACACTACTTGTGTGTGTGTGTTTCACTGTTTGATCTGCTGCAGTCTCTGACGAGACAGCCAGACGTTACCCTACAGAGCGAGCTCAGAGCTCATTATTTCTGATCTTCGGGTAGGCCTGAGACCAGGCACACACCACACACCGTGACAACAAGGTCACAACTCCTCGAATTACATCCCGTATCTACTCACTGCTAGGTGAACAGGAGCTACACGTGAAAGGAGACACACCCAAATATCTCCACCCGGCCGGGGAATCGAACCCCGGTCCTCTGTGTGTGTGTGTGTGTGTGTGTGTGTGTGTTTCATTTACCTATAACCTAACCTAGCCTAAGCTTACCTAATCTCACTAAACCAAACACCCACCAAACAACAAAATAAACAAACAGTCACGACTTTCACATTCAAAACAAATGACATCCAAATTTGCCATACCACACCACACCACACCACACCACACCTAACCACTTATCTATTAATTGAACCAGCCACCCCACACCACATATTCACTAAGCCATCCATCCCACACCATACCACACTCCCCCAAACCACACCACACCACTCCACACTTCCTCTAACCTAGGGGTTCCCAACTGGTGGGTTGCAGAGTCTTAGCAAGGGGGTTCACAAACATGCTATAAGTTGGTTGGGATAATGTTGACTTCATCTTGTCAATTACAGTTTTCATGGTGGTACATATATATTGCTGTTCAATGCAGAAAGAAACACACAGTCGTCCAGGCATTTGATGACAGTGTATGTGTTTTGTTAGTGCATGTCCCTATGTAACTCATTTATCGGGCTTCATATGTTCATGATTTTTGTTGTCTACTTCCTCACCTAGAAGGAAAGAAAATGTCACACAAATGCAAGTTTGGGTACTCTCCTATTTAAGTTGCCAATAGATAATCACATAATTATATAATGATTATTTTAAAGGAACTTTTCTTTCTCTCTCCTTAACAAAAATAAAGTGTAAATCAAGCTGCTGATAGTAGAAGGTCGCGTGCATTCCAAGCTTTTGGATAAAGGACAGTGAGTGGAAAAACGTTGGAAACCTGTGCTCTAACTCAACCAGTCACACCACACCACACCACACCACACCACACCACACCACACATCCTCTAACCCTAGCAACCAGCCCACACCATACCACCATTAACCCAAGCATCCACCTCCCTCACAGGATATCTTAGAGCACTTCCATCCAGTGTTCCAGCATTTCTTCCTGGAGCAGTACCGGTCGCCACACTCCTGGCTGCAGCGCCGCCTGGCCTACACTAAGTCAGTGGCCACCACCTCCATCATTGGCTACATTGTTGGCTTAGGAGACAGACACCCTGAGAACATTCTGCTGGACAAGACCACAGCTGAACTCATCCACATTGATCTGGGTATTGCCTTTGAGCTAGGGAAGATCCTGCCCACCCCAGAGACCGTGCCCTTCAGAATGACACAGGTATGTGTGTGTGTATTTACCTAGTCGTAGTTTTCCAGGGCCTGGGCTTTACGCTCGTATCTATGCTTAACCAATTTTTCTTTAAAACTATGCACACTCGTTGCTGACACCACTTCTTCACTCAAACTGTTCCAAGTCTCAACACATCTTTGCAGGAAACTATATTTTTTTTATATCTCTCAGACATCTTCCCTTCCTCAGCTTTTTACTATGCAATCTTGTGCTTCAAATGTCATATTCTCTCTTAGGATCAGTTTCTCATTATCCACTTGGTCCATTTCTTTGATCAATTTATAAACGTGTATCAGATCCCCTCTCTCCCTTCTCTGTACATGTGTGTGTGTGTGTGTGTATTTACCTAGTTGTAGTTTTACAGGGCCTGGGCTTTATGCTCGTGTGGCCCCGTCTCCATATCTACACTTATCCAATCTTACTTTAAAAGTATGCACACTCGTTGCAGACACTACTTCTTCATTTAAACTGTTCCACGTCTCAATACATCTTTGCGGGAAACTATATTTTTTAATATCTCTCAGACATCTTCCTTTTCTCAGCTTTTTACTATGCGATCTTGTGCTTCTAGTGTCATATTCTTCTCTCAGGATCAGTTTCTCATTATCCACTTGGTCCATTCTGTTGATCAATTTATAAACTTGTATCAGATCTCCTCTCTCTCTTCTTTGTTCCAGGGTTGGTAGATCCATAGCCTTTAGTCTCTCCTCATATGTCATCCCTTCAAATTCTGGAACCATTCTTGTAGCCATTTTTGTAGTCTCTCCAATTCCTTATGTGTTTCTTTTATGAGGGGTCCACACTACTCCTGCATATTCCAATCTGGGTCTTATTATAGTACTTATCAATTTCTTCATCATTTCTTTGTCCATGTAGTGAAATGCTACTCCAATATTCCTTAGCAAATTATATGTCTCTAAAAATTCTATCAATATGGCTTACTGGTTGATTGTTTTCTTCCATCGTCACTCCTAAGTCCTTTTCCTTTTTACTTTCTCCAGTTCTACTCCATCTCCCATCTTATAGATTCCCACAGGTCGTCTTTCACTCTTTCCCATTTCCATGACATGGCTTTTGTTCACATTGAATTCCATTTCCCACTTTTACTCCATTCCCAGATCTTATTTAGGTCTTCTTGCAGTATTTCACAATCCTCTTTTGCTTTATAACTCTGCACAGTTTCGTATCATCTGCAAACAGATTTATGTAGCTGTTCACTCCTTCTGGCATGTCGTTAATATAAATGAGGAAAAGTATTGGTGCCAATACTGACCCCTGTGGCACTCCGCTTTCTACTGCTCTCCACTTGGACTTCATATCTTTAACTACCGTCCTTATTTCTCTCCCTCAAATAATTTTCTATCCATCTCAATGTGCTTCCTTTTAAGCCACCCTTCTCCTCTAACTTCCATAGTAATCTTGCATGTGGCACTTTGTCAAACGCCTTTTTTAAATCCAAATAAATACAGTCAACCCATCCTCTCTCTTGTACTCTATCAACTATTCTAGAATAGAAACTCAATAAATTAGTTACACAAGACCGTCTTTTCTAAAACCAAATTGGCTATTTGATATTAATTTGTTGTCTTCAAGGAACTCGATCCATTGTTTCTTTATTATTCTTTCACACATCTTGCATATTACACTAGTTAGTGATACCGGTCTGTAATTTAAAGGTTCTTCCTTCCTTCCGCTCTTATATATGGGAACCACCTCAGCTCTTTTCCATTCTACTGGTACTGTTCCATTTTCTATTGAGCATTTTATGATGTTGTATATAGGACTTGCTAGTTCTTCCCTACATTCTTTCAGTATTCTGCCTGAGACTTCATCTGGTCCCATTGCCTTCTCTTCATCCAGTTCCTTCATTAACTCTTTTATTTCAAGCTTGGTTACTTTAATCTCTTTCATATAGATTGTCTCTATTACCCTGTGGCCTTTCAAATTTGGATTCCTTAGTAAAGACCTGGAATTTATTATTTAATAGTTCTGCCATACTTTTTGGGTCTTCCACCATCCTGTTCTCTCCTTTTAACCTTTCTATTGTTTCTTTTGCCTAATTTTTCCATTTATGAATCTATAGAACAATTTTGGTTGTTCCTTACATTTTTCGACAATGTCCTTTTCAAAGTTCTTTTCCTCTTCCTTCCTCACCTTAACATATTCATTTCTCGCTGCCTTGAAGTTTTCCTTATTTGCTGGATTTCTATTTCTCCTCCACCTTTTCCATGCTCCATCTCTTTTCTCCTTTGCCCTAGCACACCTTGCATTAAACCAATCTTTTTTTTCCTTCTTCTTTAGGTCTATATTTTGGGACATATTCCTGACTCCTGTTTTGTATATTTCCAAAAATAAGTTATATTCTCTTGCATTGTCTCTGAGTTTTCCATCTCCTCCCAGTTTACGTTTTAAAATAGTTCTTGAGATTCTCAATATCAGCCTTTCTGTAATTTAATCGGTCTCCTTTGTATGAATTGTCTCTATCTTCCTTTCCCTCTTCTATATCCATTTCTAATATTGCATGGTCACTCTTTCCCAATGGGCACTTATATCTTATATCATCATTCATTTGTATACCTCTTGTAAAAACTAGGTCCAATCTCGCCGGCTCATCGTTTCCTCTGAATCTTGTGCATTCCTTTACCTCTGGTCCATCATATTGTCTATCATTAGGTTCAGGAATCTTTCTCCCCAGGCTTCTTCCCCCATACCACTTTCATAATTTTCCCAGTCCACTTCTTTACAGTTGAAATATCCTACTAATATCACTTTTCTCCTTTCTTTAACGATTCTCGTTAGACTCCTTATTGTGTCATCTATCATGTCTTTATATTCTTGATTGGTCCATGAATTTGTTTTTGGTGGCACATATGTTCCAATGATTGTTATCTCTTTTTTATTAATATGCATCTTAATATACAGTGTGTGTGTGTGTGTGTGTGTGTGTTTTCATGGTGTTATTTGTCAAATGTTCCTCTCTCTCTCTCTCTCTCTCTCTCTCTCTCTCTCTCTCTCTCTCTCTCTCTCTCTATATCTCTCTCTCTATATATATATATATATATATATATATATATATATATATACAGGACATTCACTTATGCTAATTATCCCCTGAGAGGATCATTACACCCTGAGAGTGCTGAACAGTATCTTGACCCTTGGATACTCAGACATGATGCACCAGTGGATCACAAACAGGCTGCCAAACTGCAGGAGGAGGAAGAGGACCAGAGATATAAGTGTATGTATGTGTGTTTGTGTTTGTGTGTCGTGTGTGTATTACAGTTGTATTTTCTGCCACAATCTCTTCACTCAATCCATTCCAGATATCCACCATTCTGTTTAAACTAAACTTTTAAAGTTTTTTAAACATTTTGACTTTTCATGATCTCCTTTAAGTATCCTCTCATCCGTCTATCTGTCTTCAGTGATACCAGGTCTTGTCTATTTATCTCTTTTTTACTGTTTACTGTCTTGTACATTGTTATTAGCTCCTCTCTCCATCTATCCTTCAAAGTTGGTAGTTTCATTTCCTTGTCTTTGCTCAGGGAAAGGTCCTTTATTTCTGGCACCATCTTGTGGCTGTCCTTTGAATTCTTTCTAGTTTCCTTATGTTCTTTTTGCATGTGTGGAGACCCCATCACTGGAGTAGGCAGTAGTCACCTGCCGCCCGGTGGAATACTCCAGGAGAGGTACTTACGGGGATGTAGGCAGTGCTGCAGACTGAGTGATTCCCGTGTCCTCTCTTCCCGGTTCCCTTTGTGGTCTCATTTATACAATTGAGCAGCTGCAGCCTGCCCTCTAAAGACAACTTCTACTACTTCCTACACTACACTACAACACCTTACACTTTTACACTCTCTTCAAATCAAAATTTAATAATGGCTTCACCACGCCCTGCCTCGAGTCCCCTCTGGGAGGGGACCATAAATGTCCCCAGGTCGGACTGCCCTCTGCTGTCGACCTTGGGTGTCTTGACACTTCATCTAATACTTTCACTATCAATTTCTGCAACATTCGTGGCCTTCGTTCTAATTTTCAATCTGTGGAACACCACCTCTCCTCTACTAAACCTCATCTTCTCTTCCTAACTGAAACACAGTTGTCTGTGACTACTGACAGCAGCCCTTTTCTGTTCCCTCCTACTTGCTCTATCCTCATTTTCAATCCAAATAGATCCATAGCCTTTAGTCTCTCCTCATATGTCATCCCTTCAAATTCTGGAACCATTCTTGTAGCCATTTTTGTAGTCTCTCCAATTTCCTTATGTGTTTCTTTTATGAGGGGTCCACACTACTCCTGCATATTCCAATCTGGGTCTTATTATAGTACTTATCAATTTCTTCATCATTTCTTTGTCCATGTAGTGAAATGCTACTCCAATATTCCTTAGCAAATTATATGTTTCTCTAAAAATTCTATCAATATGGCTTACTGGTTGATTGTTTTCTTCCATCGTCACTCCTAAGTCCTTTTCCTTTTTACTTTCTCCAGTTCTACTCCATCTCCCATCTTATAGATTCCCACAGGTCGTCTTTTCACTCTTTCCCATTTCCATGACATGGCTTTTGTTCACATTGAATTCCATTTCCCACTTTTACTCCATTCCCAGATCTTATTTAGGTCTTCTTGCAGTATTTCACAATCCTCTTTTGCTTTATAACTCTGCACAGTTTCGTATCATCTGCAAACAGATTTATGTAGCTGTTCACCCTTCTGGCATGTCGTTAATATAAATGAGGAAAAGTATTGGTGCCAATACTGACCCCTGTGGCACTCCGCTTTCTACTGCTCTCCACTTGACTTCATATCTTTAACTACCGTCCTTATTTCTCTCCCTCAAATAATTTTCTATCCATCTCAATGTGCTTCCTTTAAGCCACCCTTCTCCTCTAACTTCCATAGTAATCTTGCATGTGGCACTTTGTCAAACGCCTTTTTAAATCCAAATAAATACAGTCAACCCATCCTCTCTCTCTGTACTCTATCAACTATTCTAGAATAGAAACTCAATAAATTAGTTACACAAGACCGTCTTTTCTAAAACCAAATTGGCTATTTGATATTAATTTGTTGTCTTCAAGGAACTCGATCCATTGTTTCTTTATTATTCCTTACTAAAAACTCTTTCATCAATAGAAAATGTCAAAGTCTTTCCAATTCTAACTCCTCTCGAGATTTCTGGCATCTAGCCAATAATATCTCTAACAACTTTACTTCTCTTTCCCTCCTTTACTTCATCCAGATGGCTCTACAGCTGTCTCTTCTTTTCTAAAGCTGAACTCTTCGCTCAAACCTTTGCTACCAACTCAACTTTGGATGATTCTGGGCATATTCCTCCTACTCCTCCACCCTCTGACTACTTCATCCCTAAAATTAAAATTCTTTATAAAGACGTTTTCCTGGCCCTCTCTGGCCTTGATTCTCGGTAGGCTTACGGTCCGGATGGAGTCCCTCCTGTTGTTCTCAAAACTGTGCCCGAACTCGCTCACTGCCTGGTCAAACTCTTTCATCTGTGTCTCTACTTCTATTTATCCTTCTTGCTGGAAGTTTGCTCACATTCAACCTGTCCCTAAAAAGGTGACCACTCCAATCCTTCTAACTACCGCCCTATAGCTTTGATTTCCTGCCTTTCTAAAGCCTTTGAGTCTATCCTTAATAGGAAGATAATGAGGCATCTATCAGCTCACAACCTTCTCTCTGATTGCCAGTATGGTTTCCGTAAAGGCAGATCTACTGGTGATCTTCTTACTTTCCTAACTGAATCTTGGTCATCCTCTTTAGGGACTTCTGGTGAAACCTTTGCTGTCGGCCTTGACATATCGAAAGCCTTCGATAGAGTCTGGCACAAATCTTTAATTTCTAAACTACCCTCCTACGGATTCTATCCTTCTCTGTACCTTCATCTCCAGTTTCCTTTCCGATCGTTCTATTGCTGCTGTAGTAGACGGTCACTGTTCTTCCCTAAAACTATCAACAGTGGTGTTCCACAGGGTTCTGTCCTATCACCCACTCTCTTTCTATTATTCATCAATGATCTCCTAAATCTGACTCAATGCCCTATCCACTCCTATGCTGATGATACCACCCTGCATTATTCAACAGCGTTCAACAGTCCCATTGCCTTCTCTTCATCCAGTTCCTTCATTAACTCTTTTATTTCAAGCTTGGTTACTTTAATCTCTTTCATATAGACAGTCTCTCTATTACCCTGTGGCCTTTCAAATTTGGATTCCTTAGTAAAGACCTCCTGGAATTTATTATTTAATAGTTCTGCCATACTTTTGGGTCTTCCACCATCCGTTCTCTCCTTTTAACCTTTCTATTGTTTCTTTTGCCTAATTTTTCCATTTATGAATCTATAGAACAATTTTGGTTGCTCCTTACATTTTTCGACAATGTCCTTTTCAAAGTTCTTTTCCTCTTCCTTCCTCACCTTAACATATTCATTTCTCGCTGCCTTGAAGTTTTCCTTATTTGCTGGATTTCTATTTCTCCTCCACCTTTTCCATGCTCCATCTCTTTTCTCCTTTGCCCTAGCACACTTGCATTAAACCAATCTTTCTTTCCTTCTTCTTTAGGTCTATATTTTGGGACATATTCCTGACTCCTGTTTTGTATATTTCCAAAAATAAGTTATATTCTCTTGCATTGTCTCTGAGTTTTCCATCTCCTCCCAGTTTACGTTTTAAAATAGTTCTTGAGATTCTCAATATCAGCCTTTCTGTAATTTAATCGGTCTCCTTTGTATGAATCGTCTCTATCTTCCTTTCCCTCTTCTATATCTATTTCTAATATTGCATGGTCACTCTTTCCCAATGGGCACTTATATCTTATATCATCATTCATTTGTATATCCCTTGTAAAAACTAGGTCCAATCTCTTTGCTCATCGTTTCCTCTGAATCTTGTGCATTCCTTTACTCTCTGGTCCATCATATTGTCTATCATTAGGTTCAGGAATCTTTCTCCCCAGGCTTCTTCCCCCATACCACTTTCATAATTTTCCCAGTCCACTTCTTTACAGTTGAAATATCCTACTAATATCACTTTTCTCCTTTCTTTAACGATTCTCGTTAGACTCCTTATTGTGTCATCTATCATAACATAAACATAACATAAATAATAGGATAACAAAGGGCCACCAGGGCCCATCTAGGTTATCCTGTATCAGTCGCACAGCGACCTCGTCATCAGTACTTAAAGATACACTTACAAGTACACAATACATTATATACTAATTCTAAATATTTGGCCCATTAACAGGGCTAAGTCCTGCATCGAATTCCTCTACAATCTGTAATCCCCATACATGGGGATCATGTCTTGTTTAACTATAGTAAATTTCTTATAAAACTATCATGCAGCGCTATACATAATTATAAATCTAATAAATTTAAGTGCTTATCTAATCTGTTTTTAAACATTGTCAAACTAGTGCTATTTACAACCGTCTCTGGCAATGCATTCCAGAAGTCTACCACCCTATGACTAAAGAAATATTTTCTTATATCTAACCTGCAGCCTTGCTTTCTAATCTTCCTGCCATGATTTCTAGTCCTACTTCCTCCTCTAAGGTAAAGAAAGATCTCACATCTATGTAGTTTGTATCTGAGAACATTTTAAATAACTCTATCATATCCTCTTATACATCTCCTCTCAAATGAAAACATGTTTAATGCCTTTAATCTATCTCTATACTCCAGGCGCTTCAAAGCTGGTATCATCCTAGTTGCTCTTCTCTGAACTGCTTCTAACATGTTGATATCCTGCCTATAGTGGGGTGACCAGGCCTGTATGCAATACTCTAAATGGGGCCTAACATAGGAATTATATAAGCTACGCACCACTTCCTTACTTTTATAACTAACATTTCTATTTATAATACCCAGGATCATGTCTTTATATTCTTGATTGGTCCATGAATTTGTTTTTGGTGGCACATATGTTGCAATGATTGTTAATTCCTTTTTATTAATATGCATCTTAATATACAGTGTGTGTGGGTGTGTGTTTTCATGGTGTTATTTGTCAAATGTTTCTCTCTCTCTCTCTCTCTCTCTCTCTCTCTCTCTCTCTCTCTCTCTCTCTCTCCTCTCTCTCTCTCTCTCTCTCTCTCTCTCTCTCTCTCTCTCTCTCTCTCTCTCTCTCTCTCTCTCTCTCTCTCTCTCTCTCTCTCTCTCTCTCTCCAGGACATGGTGGCAGGGCTTGGAGTGCTGGGAATTGAGGGTCCCCTGAGAGGATGGTGTGAGGCGACCCTGAGAGTGCTGAGGGACAGTGGGGAGGTGCTGGTGACCCTGGTGGAGGTGCTCAGACATGACCCCCTGCACCAGTGGACCCTCACACCCCAACAGGCTGCCAAACTGCAGGAGGAGGAAGAGGACCAGGAGATAGGTAAGTGTATGTATGTGTGTTTGTGTTTGTGTGTGCGTGTGTGTGCGTAGTTACTGAGTTGTATTTTCTGCCGTCACAATCTCTTCACTCAACCCATTCCAGATATCCACCATTCTGTTTGGGGAAACTAAACTTTTTAAAGTTTTTAAACATTTTGACTTTTCATGATCTCCTTTAAGTATCCTCTCATCTGTCTATCTGTCTTCAGTGATACCAGGTCTTGTCTATTTATCTGTTTTTTACTGTTTACTGTCTTGTACATTGTTATTAGCTCCCCTCTCTCCCATCTATCCTTCAAAGTTGGTAGTTTCATTTCCTTGTCTTTGCTCGTAGGAAAGGTCCTTTATTTCTGGCACCATCTTTGTGGCTGTCCTTTGAATTCTTTCTAGTTTCCTTATGTTCTTTTTGCATGTGTGGAGACCCCATCACTGCTGCATATTCAAGTGTAGGTCTTATAGTGGTGGTTATAATCTCTTTCACCATACTCTTGTCAACATTTCCTATATTCCTTAATGAACTTCACAGTGGTCTCTCTTCATGATCTTTCCATTAATATACTTGTGAAAAAGCTTTGGTCTTCTTCACATCTCTTTACTACATCCCTTCCAAACTTTCTCACCTCCTCTCTTCTTATTCTAACATATTCATTTCATGTGTCTTCATTTCATTGGTGCTTTAATTTAACCACCTTCCTCTCCCTCTCTCTCTCTCTCTTCCGCCAGGCTGTGACAACTCAGTATCCATGGCGGAGAGAGTGGTGCTGAAGATGCGACAGAAGTTGGTGGGTATGGAAGAAGGCTTTCCCTCCTCCGTGCCAGACCAGGTGACACGACTCCTGCAGGATGCCACCAGCCCATCCAACCTGTGCAGGCTCTTTGCTGGCTGGCAGGCGTATGTGTAGAGAGAGAGAGAAGAATAACTAGTGTGCATGTCATAAGGAATAACCAAGCAATTCTCTCTCCCACACACACACACACACACATGTATATATAAATGACATGCCAGAGGGAGTGAACAGCTACATAAATCTGTTTGCGGACAATGCGAAACTGTGCAGAGTCATTAAACAAAAAGAGGATTGTGAAATACTACAGGAAGACTTAAACAAGGTCTGGAAATGGAGCAAAAAGTGGGAGATGGAATTCAATGTGGACAAAAGCCATGTCATGGAAATGGGAAAAAGTGAAAGACGACCAGTGGGAATCTATAAGATGGGAGATGGAGTATAACTAGAAAAAGTAAAAAAGGAAAAGGACTTGGGAGTGACAATGGAAGAAAATAATCAACCGGTTAGCCATATTGATAGAATTTTCAGAGAGACGTATAATTTGCTAAGGAATATTGGATTAGCATTTCACTATGTGGACAAGGAAATGATGAAGAAATTGATAAGTACTAAAATAAGACCTAGATTGGAATATGCAGGAGTTGTGTGGACTCCCCATAAAAAGAAACACATAAGGAAATTAGAGAGACTACAAAAAATGGCTACAAGAATGGTTCCAGAATTTAAAGGGATGACATATGAGGAGAGACTAAAGGCTATGGATCTACCAACCTTGGAGCAGAGAAGAGAGAGAGGGGATCTGATACAAGTTTATAAATTGATTAACGGAATGGTTGAAGTGGATAATGAGAAACTGATCCTGAGAGAAGAATATGACTTTAGAAGCACAAGATCGCATAGTAAGAAACTAAGGAAGGGACGATGTCTGAGAGATGTTAAAAAATTTAGTTTCCCACAAAGATGTGTTGAGACTTGGAACAGTTTGAGTGAGGAAGTGGTGTCAGCAAAGAGTGTACATAGTTTTAAAGAAAAATTGGATAAGTGTAGATATGGAGACGGGACCACAGAGCATAAAGCCCAGGCCCTGTAAAACTACAAATAGGTAAATACACACACACACACACACACACACACACACACACACACACACACACACACACACACACACACACACACACACATAGTGTAGTGGTTAGCACACTCGATTCACAATCGAGAGGGCCGGGTTCGAGT
This sequence comes from Portunus trituberculatus, assembly GCF_017591435.1. Lineage (NCBI taxonomy): Eukaryota > Metazoa > Arthropoda > Malacostraca > Decapoda > Portunidae > Portunus > Portunus trituberculatus. The sequence goes on from NC_059280.1 coordinate 4,171,941, forward strand.
CCCAGTAAGCGGCGAGGCAAATGGGCAAGCTTCTTAATGTGTGGCCCCTGTTCACCTAGCAGTAAATAGGTACGGGATGTAACTGGAGGGGTTGTGGCCTCGCTTTCCCGGTGTGTGTTGTGTGTTGATGTGGTCTCAGTCCTACCCGAAGATTGGTCTATGAGCTTTGAGCTCGCTCCGTAATGGGGAAGACTGGCTGGGTGACCAGGAGGCGACCGAGGTGAATTACACACACACTCTTGGCAGACTAGGGATGACATAGAAGGCAGCACAAGTGGCACCAGCTTCATGTTTACTTCTTTGTACTGTTGTCGTTACTTTGAGTGGTAATCATTCAGTTCAACTTGGAAAGAAAAAAATAAATTTTTGTACTGAAGGAAATGAATTGTTTTGCTTTCTTGAATGAATCTATAATAAGGAAAACATTAAGGCAGAAAAAAGGTGATGATAATGATAGTAATAGTTAAGAACATAAGAAAAGAGGGAAGCTGCAAGAGGCTGTGCTGCCAGGCCTACACGTGGCAGTCTCTGTGTGTTTAAGCTACCTAATTCCATCCATCATCCCATCCATCAACTTATCTAATCTTTCAAAGCTCCCTATTGACTCACCCCTGACCACATCACCACTGAGACCATTCCACTCATCAACCACTCTGTTGGAAAACCAGTTTCTTCCCATTTCTCTCCTAAACCTGAATTTTTCAGGTTTAAACCCATTATTTCTGATTCTGTTCCTGCTACTGATCCTAAGAACTTTGTTCATGCTTCCTTTGTTAGAATCCTTATACCACTTAAATGCTTCTATTGGATCTCCTCTTAACCTACGTCTCTCTCTAAAGAATGCAGAATGAATTTCTTCAGTCTCCCTTCATGGGGAATATCCCTCATTCCCTGTATCTTTTTTGTCATCCTCCTTTGCACTGACTCCAACATAATGTGGGACCAGAATTGTACTGCATAGCCAAGATGTGGCCTCACCAGCGCCAAGTTTTTTTTACGTTAAGACCTATAGCGCCTGTAGGCACACTTGAAGAGTGTATGGGAAGTGCTGTTCAGCTTACGCCCATTAATGGCGCAAGCAATTTTATTTATAGTGGTACCCATATTGGTGGATAAGGTGGTGAGTGTGGGATCGGGCAGCTCATCTTGAGTGTAACCACCTAGAACCTGGGTATCATGGTGACATGTAAATAACTTCAAACCACTCGACAAATAACAGTGTTTAAGGCTGTATGTAGTGGGATTCGAACCTACATGTGGACGTCTGCCCGATCCCACACTCACCACCTTATCCACTACGCCACCGCCTCCCTAAAAGTACAATTTTAATATTACTTTGGGACTTCTGCATTTAACACTTCTAAAATTGAATACAGGTAGCCTATTCGCCTTATTTCAACCCTCAATACATTGCTTCCTTTGACTGAGATCGGAGCTGACCTTGACTCCTAAATCTTTCTCATATTTGGAACTTCCTAGTGCCTTGTTATTTATGTTGTACCTGTTGTGTGGATTATCTCTACCTATGCTCAGTACCCTGCACTTGTTAATATTGAACTGCATTTGCCATCTTTCTGTCCATTCTTTCATTCTATCCAAATCTGCCCACATGGCAATGAAATCCCAATCTGACCTGATTAACCCCTTCCTCGGCAGAATCGAGTATACTCGTTTTCACTAAATGTTCCGTTTTCAGTCGTCAACGAGTATACTCGTCTAAAACTTAGCCTAGGCTAGGTTAGAGCAAATGAATGACGCTAGAATAGTGAGAAAAGTGTTTCTGTGGAATGTCAGGAGTAGCAAGTGGGGGAAAAAGTGTGTCAGGATGGTGGTGAAGAGTGGTCTAATAGCTAGTGGGGCTTTTCAGCAGGTAGAAGGAAGGCACTTAGAGAAGGACTGGAGTATGATAGTTAGAAATGGAGAGGGTAGAGAATGGGGTGTAAGGAAGTGGAGGAGTGAGATAGACAGAGTAGTGAAAGGTGTGGGACTGAGTGACTGGAAGAATAGGATTGAGCAAAAGAGTACCTTGGAATGGTATAGAGAGAAAGAGGCCCCAATGTATGAAAAGTGGTATGATGGAAGCCTGGGTGGTCGCTTTTACATACCTTTCTCTAAAAGTGCTCCAACCCATGTCTCCCCTAAGGGCCTCTACTGCTGCATATCTAGGTGCATTTAGTGCCATTCTTGCAACTCTATTCTGCCCTATTTCTAACTTTTCAAGTTCACTTTCATTCCAACAGCCACACTCTTCCAAACTTCTCGCAGCACGTCATATTTACTCGCTCTCATCCTTGCTGCACTTCCTAGCCGACCTACCCACTGACTCACCATGCTTATCTTCTCATTCTTTGTCTTCACGCAGCCAACCGGACTCATCCACATCCCCAGGTACTTGTATTCATCTGTCTGTTGCATCTCGTTCTCACCTAGTCTCCACACTGAGTTCCTCTCATCCTCTGACCCATTCACAACCATTACCTTGCTCTTTTCACTGCTAAACCTCACTCCAAAGTCTCTTCCATACCCATCTACAACATCAAGCAAACTCTGAAGCTCTTCTGCCGACTCACTCATAACAACATCTGCATACAAGAGCACACATATCTTATCATTCCCCACATTTACACCTGCATTCATTCTCCTCAATCTAGCAGCCAGTTCCTCTGTATATAAGCTAAAGAGGGTTGATGATAATATGCAACCCTGCCTAACTCCTCTTTCACTCTTCACCCAGTCTGTCTCTACATTTCTTCATTAGGGAGCTTGATCTTGATGCTACAGGTGGCTTGGGATTGCCCAGGCCTTTGGATTAGCAACTCCTGTAGAGGGAAAAAAAAAAAAAAAGCAATATTCTGTTGACTAATGATCCCTACGCCTCGCTCGCCACATTCTCCAGATACTCCTTCACAGCCTCCATCATCCTTTAACTCGTCTGTCTACACAGTCCCAGCAGCAGCACCTTTCCTTTCTTCTCCACTCTTTCATTCCTATTATGCCCTAATTCACTCAAGATCACTTGCATCATCTCATGCCTGTCTCTCTCATACTTCTCACACTCCAGCATGACATACTCCACCATCTCGTCCTCCCCCATGTCACACATCTGGCACACCTTGCTGCGGGACTCAGGCCACCTGTAGTTCCTTGCATTCACATCCATACACTGTGCCCTTGCTCGGAAGAGATCACCACCCAGGCTTCCATCATACCACCTCTCATACATCAGGGCTTCCTTTTCCTTGTACCATTCCAGACTACTCTTTCGTTCCACCTCATTCTTCCATATATTCAGTCCCACCCACTTCACCTCTCTGTCTATCTCACTCTTCCATTTCCTCGCATCCCATTCAGTTCCTACCCTGCCTCCTCTTGTCACGATCCATTCACGCTCATTTTGGTTCCTCCCAGCCATTCTCATCCCCCATACCACTTGTAATCCACTCCTCTCTGTCATACCCCAGTAACTCTGGCCTACCACCCTAGTCACCCCGGCCTACCATCCTGGTCATTCTGGCCACCAATTATACTATATAATATAGAAAGGAATATAGTAATAGGCTTTCTCTTTATTAAATAATTATGTAATAGAGTCATAAATTACACAATTTAATAACTACAACTTAGCCTAATCCACATATGTATGTCTTCACTCTCCCTCTTTCTCTGCTGCGTGTCAAATTAGTGTGGGTGACCCTGCTTGCCTAGCCAGAGACAGATCATGTGGCGCGCGTCTCTCTCTCTCTCTCTCTCTGCCCGCCAAAATCTTCTCTTGCTTTCCTAACGGCACTCTAAAATGAGCTATTGAGTGAATAACTTTTTGTGTGTTTCCTTCCTTGCTTTCGTTGTAGAAATAGAAAAGGTTATTTACTGATTATTTAGGCAGTAGTTTTCTCCAAGTGTAGGAGAACCAGCAGCGCATGGATGGAAATAGTGGGGAACTTGAAATGTCTACCTAGTACTCTTGTTGCCACCAAGCTAATTTGTCACTAAACGCTAAAACAAAGATATTAAATAACAGCTCATCCTCAATAATATACTACATGCGCACCTTGTATTATTATATTTCAGTGCAAGACAGCCACTGCACAAGGCCAACAAAACAACCAAAGAAATGAAAGGAATTAAAGAAAAAAGTTAAATTATTGGATGGATAATGGTGACGTGATTTATTCAATTCTTTTCCTTTGATTGTTTTTGACACAGTGAACAATCCAATATTGTTAACAAAGTGCACTGCATTGGTATTGAAGGTCCAGTCTTAACCTGGATCAAAGCTTTCCTCACCATTATATCTATGGAGGTTGTGTTGGGCAGTTCTTCCCTTCCTGACGGTCCCTGACTCCCTGCTACTATAAGTGGAGTGACCTGGACTCTGGAGTCCGTTAGGTCTCTGATCAATGATATGAGTCTGTGTTGGAACCACGTACCTCTCTTCCTTATCTATATCAACCACAAATCTGCTGACCTCATATCAAATATTGAGATATTTGTAGATGATCTAAAAGTGTTTGAGGCTTTTAAATGGGTCGCTCCCTGCAAGTCACACCAGCAGGTAAGCTAGCCTGGTGTGACCCTTGGAGGAAAGATGATCGAGCTTATCTTTCCTCCAAGGTGTGACCGCTGACCAATGCCTGGCACTGTCCCGCTGTCGCCTGCCAAATTTTCCCTCCATGCAAAAATATCTCCTGGGTTCCACACCCCTCTGTTATCTTTGCGCAAACTCGTAGAAAGAAGGATCTATGGGGCTGATATCCTAGCCAGAGTAAGTACGATCATCAATTGTCATTATGAGAGTATACAACGCATCATCAGTAATCTTATAATGTATTATTTATCGAATGTTTGAAGCCTCCAAATAGCTCCGATAGGCACAGCTCCACACGACACTGACATACTATCACGCACTTTCACTTTTTAGAATAAATACAGCGAGTTTCACATTTCTTCTGGTATGTTACAGAAGAGGATGATTCTTGCTGCTCCAGGCAAATTTTCAGTGAAAAATGTTCTCTGTTTACTAGTTTATGGTCAAAATCGGCCAGCCCTTCACCTCTGATGGCCATGGGACGATGTTCATGTTCACTCCGAAAACCTCATTTAAATGTCGTGTTTCTTAATCATTTCATGATTAAGAAACACATCAGTAGAATTAGCTCTCCTACAACTTTGGCTGGAAGGAAAACATAGGTTTACTCCAAATAAACATGCAATAATGGAAATTATGAGACGCAGTCCATCCGAGCACAGTGGATCCTCGAGTCACTAGGCTCTTCGCATTAAAAAAAAAAAAAAAAAAAGGCTACAAAACACACTTCTTTCGAAACATTTCGACAGAAGAATGAATATATCATATTGACACAACATTTTGACTTTCTTGATGCAGTAGTATTAACATGTGAAGGGAAATTTATGGCTTTTTTCCTGTGTTTCACTGTTTGATCTGCTGCAGTCTCTGACGAGACAGCCAGACGTTACCCTACCCTGTGTGTGTGTGTGTGTGTGTGTGTATTTACCTAGTTGTAGTTTTACAGGGCCTGGGCTTTATGCTCGTGTGGCCCCGTCTCCATATGTACACTTATCCAATTTTTCTTTAAAACAATGTACACTCTTTGCTAACACCACTTCCTCACTCAAACTGTTCCAAGTCTCAACACATCTTTGCGGGAAACTAATTTTTTTAACATCTCTCAGACATCTTCCCTTCCTCAGTTTCTTACTATGCGATTTTGTGCTTTTACTGTCATATTCTTCTCTCAGGATTAGTTTCTCATTATCCACTTGATCTATTCCGTTAATCAATTTATAAACTTGTATCAGATCCCCTCTCTCTCTTCTCTGTTCCAGGATTTTAGTCTCTCCTCATATGTCATCCCTATAAATTCTGGAACCATTCTTGTAGCCATTTTTTGTAGTCTCTCCAATTTCCTTATGTGTTTCTTTTTATGGGGGGTCCACACCACTCCTGCATATTCCAATCTAGGTCTTATTTTAGAGTGTGTGTGTGTACGTGGGGTTGGTATTGGAGTATATTGTATGTTTGTAGTGAGTTTAAGTGTGTTTGTTGGTATTTTGTAGTGATGCATGGTGTTTTAGTTGAGTGTTTTGGGTTAGCTTTGAGTGTTCTGAATGTGTTGGGTGTGTGGGAGCTATGTTCTGGGTGTGTTATTGTGAAAACATTGATATTTCCTTAAAAAGATGATTTTCCCTCATTACTACCTTCTCTCTTTACAGTCCGTACAAGAACCGACATTCCCTAACAAAAAAAAAAAAAAAAACCAGCACTGGTGAGTGAGCGTGACAAGATCGGGATGTGCGGAGGTTGAGGAGCCCCGCAGCCCGCCTGGCCCCGCCACAAGCCACGAGGTGACGAGGGCTCATAGGATCTGTGGGATCGTCGAAGCCCGAAAACAACAACAACAACAACAACAAGCCACGAGTGACGAGCACCAGCAGGCCAACACGCGGGTCTTTCGACGGTGGCGGTGCAGCAGCGTGAGGAGAAGGTGCCTGGTGACGGTGAGTACTAGTATAGTATAGGTTGTTGAGGCCAGCAAACATGGAGTGGTGCCTGGTGCCCTCAGTGTGACGAGGAGACTCAGGGGACAGAGAGAGGTGTAACTGGTGGGACTGGGTAGTGGTGTGGATGGTTGTGGTGCTGGTGGTGGTGGTGGCAGCAAACAGCGTGTGTGGGCACTGTGGTGTGACTGTGGCAGTGCGGGGCAAAGCTCCATGGTGGGGACTGGGGAGGTCTGTGGCGCCACACCACACCGCTGTGGTGGGAGGCTGTGAGAATTGAGGTAGGGACGGGGCCAGGCTAAGCGAGGTGGTAGAAGTCACCAGGGCAGGAAGGAAGCTCGCCGAGATGGTAGCGGCCACCCTGGGGAGGAAGAGGAGGGCAGGGCGTTGAGGGCCCTGCCACCGTGGTTGTCTCCAGGAATGGCGGGACTCGGGAGTGCCCATACTCCCCCTTCCACCGCACAACAAGCTTGGGGACAGGTGGAAATGCGGGGTTTCGGGTGGGGAACATGAAATGCGTATTTTTTTGCATAACTGTGGGTGGGGGAGGTATAGCCATCATAAACTCTACGGAAGGTTTACTACAACTTTCGTAAATTCACTAATTTGTATAAATTCCATAAATTTTGGCAAGAACGCTAACCTAACCTAGCCTAGCCTAATGTAAACCTAACCTAACCTAGCCTAGCCCAGCCTAGCCTAGCCTAATGTAAACCTAATGTAATGTAACCTAACCTAACCTAGCCTAGCCTAGCCTAGCCCAGGGGTTCTCAACCTTTTTAATCTTATGTACCCCTCGAAGTCTTTCAGTATTGATCATGTACCCCTTTCCCACAATGCAGCATCAGGAAGGGTAAGAACAAATGCATGGTTTATTGACTTAGTTTATTAAGTTTAATTTGTGTTGTATATGTGGAGCAGACAAAATTTTTAATTAATATTAGTATGTTTCTATGAGGTAGTGTCAATAGGAACTGGTACCTAACAGGGGAGACACTATATGTGACTTACATTCATACATTTACCAAAAAGGAACTATATCAGACAATTTTCGATCACTATGGCAGTGAACTAGTGTTGCTTCCAGCTAGTTGCAACTTGTAAGTTTTAACTAGAGATAGTGATAAGTAAGTCACTGTGTGTGTGAATAACATATAAAATAATAAATCGGAACAAATATTATAGGTTTGCAAGGTTGTGTGGCAACTGTAATCCAAGAGAGCTTCCTCTCAAGTTATATAACTCCAAGAGTTTCCTTGTTAACGTTGTTATCGTGTCCTGGTTCTAGTGAAGGACACATCCAGCCTAGCACATGTAGGCCACTTTGTATACTTTAAACAAATTTGCAGTTATTCAAAGCTGAAGTATTTTGAGAAACCTGCCACATACCCCCAAAATTCCTCTCAAGTACCCTGGGGTACGCATACCCCAGGTTGAGAACCCCTGGCCCTAGCCTAACCTAATGTAAACCTACAGTAACCTAAAGCTAACCTTACATAACATAAACCTAATGAAACTTGTAGTGAAAATTCTGTAGACTTTTTAAGGGAATTTTTCCCCATTATGCAGAAAATACGCATTTCCAACGCACCTCATGTTCCCCACCCAAAACCCTGCATTCCCACCTGTCCCCAAGCTTGTTGGGGAGGGTAGGGGAGAGTATGGGCATAAACTAGAATTATACTGTCCCTCCCCTCCCTGCCCCAGACAGATGGGACTGGTGGGGAGAGGGACCAACCTCCTGCTTCTCTGCCTCCTGAGACACCCCAGGCATCTGTGGGTGAGGGTGCTGTGGGAGGGACTGCTGCCGTGGCCCCTGAGGGCCAACACACTTCTCCCTCAGAGTAGATAGTAGTGGTGGTACTAGCCAGCCACCCAAGGAGGGGCACCCCTCTGTGACTGAGGGGGTCCGCAGGATACAGGCTGGCCATCCTGGTGGTAGGAGACAGACAGCATGGTGGCACATGACCACGAGGGGGTAGAAAAGCGTGCTGAACAGCATGAGTGGCAGAGGGGTGGAGGAGATTAGCCAGGAAGTGAAGGCAAGTGTGGAGGCTGTGGTAAATATCTTGAACAAGTCCTTCCTCTGTCATCACCAGTCCCCTCCCCAAGAACAAGCTTGGGGACCTTGAGGGAAAACAGGGTTTTTGGCCGGAAAGGTAAAATAGGCAATTTTTAGCAATTCAAAGAATCTAAGGGGAAAAATTTCAATATTTCACAAAAAAGTCACTTTTTGTCTGTCAACAATTTGCTGCATTTGTGGCAGTATCTGCTACATTCAGCAGAAACCAGAGGTACTAAACCTAACATTATAACTACCCCTGGACTCCCCCGTCCCTAGGTTACTTACCAAACCTTATCCTAACTTAACCTAACCTAATTTTTAAGCCCATAACTATAAACTAGCCGTGGGGACTGCGACCCCCCTGGACCCCATCCCACGGGAAATTAATCTAACCTAATTTTAACGAATAGAGAATGATGGTAAAACTTAACTGTAAATTGAATTAAGGAAAAATTGTGATTTTTAGTGAAATATAGCAGATAGAGACACAAATGTAGCAAATTGTTGGCAATGCTGCTCTCCAGCAACACAGCAATGCTCACCACAGCTGCAACCCTTAAGGAATGTTGAACATCTGGCATTACTCAGTGTTGTGGAGCAAATTCAGCCTGTGATGCACACACTAGTCAGACAGGTCCCTTGTATTTCCAGTGTAGTGGTGATAGAATAAAAAAGTCTGGAGTCACAGTGAGAGCGCTGGGCGTCCATGGTGAAAGCAGCTCAGCAACTGACGTGACTCACTGACACCCTCTCTCGCCAGAAACAAATGCAATGCTACACACTGGAGACTCAATACTCAAACGTCTTACTAGTCAAACAACACCTTGTTGTAAAGAAAGGCTCCCTGGCCTCTCCCTTCCCCCCCTGCACCAGTTGTGCTGCTGTGGTCTTCAGGATAACATTCTCGTGCATTCTGTCTGTGGTTTTTCATTTATAAACTTACATCAACACCAAAGGTTGACTTGCAGTGAAAACATCTGTTAATGGGAATGGCTGCACACATGGTTGTAAACAAAGCTCTGTCTTGTCCCTCCCCGCCACTGCCATTGCCCCGTTCTGATACCGGTAATACTAGTACATACTCTGGTATATAGGATACCGGTGCACATCTCTTGTCCTGCCAGTCTCGAGAAAAATAACATTCTTCTGCATTCTGTCAGTAGTTTTTCACTTAGAAACTTGTAATGGCACAAAAGAGGTTTGTTAGTGGGGAAAATAAGGAATGTAGTGAGATTGCAAGTGTTAGTTAGTCATAGCCCTGCACTGGTGGGCTCACAGGAATCACACCAGGAGAAAAGTTACAAAGACGTTTTCATGGATGGTGACTGGTCTTTTGACAGCTTCCCCCCCCCCTCCTCCTCCTCCTCCTCCTCCTCCTCCTCCTCCTCCTCCTCCTCCTCCTCCTCCTCCTCCTCCTCCTGCTATGTTATCTATCACCAGCCTTCACTTACAGTGTGCACAATTCAAAATTATAAGAAAATAAGTTATATTGACATTTTTATAAAGTTGAGGATTTTGCTTAAGATTAGAATTGAATTACAGTAAGCCCCACTTGGCGAATCTCAGTTTGGCGAAATTCACTTTTGGCAGTAGGGTGGCCGCGGACCACCGAGTGCATGCTTGGCAATTTGAATTTGAACTTGGCGACTCCCCAGTGACGTCAGACCTCTCTCTAAATCTATCAGAACGGAGTGTGAGAATTCCCTTCAGCTATTTTGTTTGTGCTACCCTCTGTTCTGCCAGTGTGAGAATGAATTACAGCCTTTGTATCACGTCTTATTAGCTTTATTGTTTATTGGTCTGTTCTGTACATGTGTTCTAATATGTGAAGGCAAAAGATTTTATTTCAGCTCGAAAGATGGTATTTTAGGGGTCAAAAGAGGGACTTTGGCAATGACCAAAGACTGATTGAGCCATTTTTTAGGCAATTCATATGGTATAAAGAACTCATGTTTGGCAAAATTTGCATTTGGCTGTAGTTTTGCCATACTAATTAATTCACCAAGTGCGGAGCTTACTGTACGGTGGAGACTCAATACTCTAACTTAATTTGTACAGTGGAGACTCAATACTCTAACTTAATTTGTTCCACGTGGGTGTTTGAGTATCAAGAAGTTTGACTACAAATACCTATAAATCAAGTAATTCATTCTAACCTTAGCAAAACCTTAAGTTTACAAAAAAAGTCAATGTAAATTTTTTAACAATCTTGATTTGTACTTAGTGTAAGTGAAGGCTTGTGATGGATAACATAGAAGAGGAGAGGAGAAGGGTGGGGAGGAGGAGGGAGGTTATTTGTTGGAGGATGGCTCAGCATTCATATGAAACAACTGGTAACTTGTCTCCTGGTGTGATTCCTGTGAACACACTAGCAGAGACCTGTGGCTCACTAACACTTGCACTCTCACTAAATTTCTTATTTTCATCACCAATAAGCCTCTTTGGTGCCATTGTAAGTTTATAAACGAAAAACTTGAGACAACGCAGAAGAATGTTATTGTTCACATGACGGCGGCGGGACTAGGGATGTACACCAGCATCCAGTAAACCAGAATGCCAGTGTTTTAACTTCAGAATTACCGGTATTACCGATATCAGAACGGGACAACCACACGTGTGGCTGTTCCAGTACCAGGTCAAAGTTTTGTGTTGAAGTATTGAAAAGTTTGACTTATAAGATGTTCAAATATTGAGTCTTGACTGTGCATGTTGTGGCAGTATACTCACTCTACTTCATGTTGAAGAAGAATAACCTAATCTCGCCTAACCTGACGTAATTTCAACATTTTTCAACACTGCTAGAAATGTACTCGTAGCTAATTGTTGGCAATGGAATCACATCATTCTAAATAATAGCTAGAGAGAGAGAGAGAGTAAGCACTTTCCTGTGGTGACACTGCAATGGCAAGGCACAACTGGCCTTTCCAGGCAGGTACCACACATGGACACTATATAGTGCCAGATTAATGAGCACTGTTTACCTAGCTTTTGATGGCAACACGGTGTAATTGCAGCTTAATACAATAAAGAGTATCTTGTCTTTGTGTTAGCTTCTCCTCAACAAGCTTGGGGGGCCTAGTGGGAAAGAGGAATTTTTATGGGTGGGGAGAGCCAAACAGTGACTTCAAGGATTCTAAAAGCTCCTCTAGCATTTCCTTTACCATTTTATGTGTGGTGATATCCACCTGTACCTGGGGACTTGTTCCTTTTGATGTTGTGCACTATTTATGTTTTGTGGTGCGTTCCATCAGTTTGGTGTGTAGTGGAGGAACATTATTTCATTAGCTGTGTGGCAGTTCACTTTCAGGTTCAACATTGATGAATATTTCCACAATAGTTTTGGGTTATCTTTCACACACATCCTTGGCTCTCCTTCTTGTTTACAGCAATTGTTGTTTCCCATGTGACTTGGTTTCTTCATATCCTTCATTATGCTCCACACGCTCTGCTTCCTTTTCACTTTTGACCTAACCTTTTGGACGTGGGCAGGTTTTTGTCAGTTCCTTTCCTAGATATTCCTTGGGCTATTCTTGTTCTGGGTACGCATTGATCAATAGTTTTGGTTTAGCAGACAGCTTCCTGCACATCCCTTCCACAGAAAGATCTCGCAGCAGAAGATGGTTCCAGTGTAACATTTGATAAGTTAGCAGTTGGATAGCTTTGTGGTATAAATGTGTCTCCTTTTTGTCACTCTTCTCTGAGCAGTTGTGTCAGGTGACTTCCTCCGTGTTACTGTACACACGTGGTCACTCCTCCCTGGTGGCTGTCAACAGTTATAGTGTTAGTCATTGATTCCTCAGTACTGAACACCAGATCTAGGCTATTTCCACTACAGTTACCTCTCCTTCTTGTCACTTGTTATATGCTCTGTCAGGAACCACTCCCTTATCCTTCCAATAAAGCCCAACTTACCACACTGTCTTCTATGTTTCAACACTTAAGGATAAGTTAGGTTAGGTTTCCTGGACAGAATGTTTCCCGTCAGAATCATGGCAGCGTTGCAGGACAAAACTCATGCCACCAGTCATTGCTGTTTTTCCTTTATTATTGTTTTATGTACTTGTTTGTTTCTTTGTTTTGCAGCAGGACAGCAGTGGTGAGAGAGCAAGACCTGACTGGCAAGTCCTGCCATCCATTCTGCCCCAGAGGCCCTCAGGTCAGTGGCCACCCACTCAGAATGCTGCGCTGCCATTGTAAACACTTACTGCTCTGTCACAAGTTACCACCAACAAAAACTCATTGGCTTACTCTTTGCAACAAGGCAGTTTTTATTTATTTATTTATTTATTTATTTACAGTAAGTCCTCATTATATAGTACTTATGAGTTCCTGAAAACCTTACGCAAATCAAAATTACCGTATGGCGAACCCATTGTAACATGTAATAATAGGGATGTGTTCCAGCACAGCAAAAGTCACCCCTACAGACATGAAAATACATGAAAATAGTCATATAAAAATGTAAAGTGCTGTGCAAAAGAAATAAACAAAATGTTTTTATTTACCTTTCACTCAACATGATGTCCCTCCCGAGGCTAAGGGACAGTAGGGATTTCACTCCTTACTCATAATATCCACAAAAAAATGTGCCGTAAGGGTGGTTTAGGAGCACACCATTAGCTGACAGCCTGGCCACTGTGATGGTTTAGGAGCACACCATTAGCTGACAGCCTGGCCACTGTGCTGGTTTAGGAGCACACCATTAGCTGACAGCCTGGCCACTGTGGTGGTTTAGGAGCACACCATTAGCTGACAGCCTGGCCACTGTGGTGGTTTAAGAGCACACCATTAGCTGACAGCCTGGCCACTGTGGTGGTTTAGGAGCACACCATTAGCTGACAGCCTGGCCACTGTGGTGGTTTAGGAGCACACCATTAGCTGACAGCCTGGCCACTGTGGTGGTTTAGGAGCACACCATTAGCTGACAGCCTGGCCACTGTGGTGGTTTAGGAGCACACCATTAGCTGACAGCCTGGCCACTGTGGTGGTTTAAGAGCACACCATTAGCTGACAGCCTGGCCACTGTGGTGGTTTAGGAGCACACCATTAGCTGACAGCCTGGCCACTGTGGTGGTTTAGGAGCACACCATTAGCTGACAGCCTGGCCACTGTGGTGGTTTAAGAGCACACCATTAGCTGACAGCCTGGCCACTGTGGTGGTTTAGGAGCACACCATTAGCTGACAGCCTGGCCACTGTGATGGTTTAGGAGCACACCATTAGCTGACAGCCTGGCCACTGTGGTGGTTTAGGAGCACACCATTAGCTGACAGCCTGGCCACTGTGGTGGTTTAGGAGCACACCATTAGCTGACAGCCTGGCCACTGTGGTGGTTTAGGAGCACACCATTAGCTGACAGCCTGGCCACTGTGGTGGTTTAAGAGCACACCATTAGCTGACAGCCTGGCCACTGTGGTGGTTTAGGAGCACACCATTAGCTGACAGCCTGGCCACTGTGGTGGTTTAGGAGCACACCATTAGCTGACAGCCTGGCCACTGTGGTGGTTTAGGAGCACACCATTAGCTGACAGCCTGGCCACTGTGGTGGTTTAGGAGCACACCATTAGCTGACAGCCTGGCCACTGTGGTGGTTTAGGAGCACACCATTAGCTGACAGCCTGGCCACTGTGGTGGTTTAGGAGCACACCATTAGCTGACAGCCTGGCCACTGTGGTGGTTTAGGAGCACACCATTAGCTGACAGCCTGGCCACTGTGGTGGTTTAGGAGCACACCATTAGCTGACAGCCTGGCCACTGTGGTGGTTTAGGAGCACACCATTAGCTGACAGCCTGGCCACTGGTGGTTTAGGAGCACACCATTAGCTGACAGCCTGGCCACTGTGATGGTTTAGGAGCACACCATTAGCTGACAGCCTGGCCACTGTGGTGGTTTAGGAGCACACCATTAGCTGACAGCCTGGCCACTGTGATGGTTTAGGAGCACACCATTAGCTGACAGCCTGGCCACTGTGGTGGTTTAGGAGCACACCATTAGCTGACAGCCTGGCCACTGTGATGGTTTAGGAGCACACCATTAGCTGACAGCCTGGCCACTGTGCTGGTTTAGGAGCACACCATTAGCTGACAAGTGTATCTAGTCTGTGGGGGCTGAGCATGTGTGTGTGTGTGTGTGTGTGTGTGTGTCAGGCTGAGGCAGGAAGCCCGTCACTGCCTGTGTTGTAACAGCCTCCTCTGTTACAGGGGCCAGATCGGCGTCCAGCGACAGGACTCCCTCCATGCATCCCCAGGGTTCCTGCAGGACCAACAGTGGCCAGGAGTAGTGTTGCAATGGAGGGTGCAATGCCAAGTAGCAGCAGCAGATGTAGCAGGAGGAACGGCTGGGAGCAGCAGATGACCCCAGGTGTGAGGACCTACACTTGTGACCACTGTGGCAAAGTGTGCTCCACCAAGGCTGCCATTGCCAGACACATCCTCTCCCATGCCGGCAAGACAAGGCTGAGAGGCAAGAGTGGCCTCACTGAACACACTGCCACCCACGCTGGCGGCAGGAACTACAAGTGTGACCACTGCGGGAAGACATTTGCCCAGAAGAGTTGTGTTGCCAGACACATCATGTCCCACATTGGAAAGAGAAAGTTCCAGTGCCTGGAGTGTGGGAAAAGATTTACCAGGAAAGATAATATTGACACACACATCCTGACCCACACTGGGGAGAGAAAGTTCCAGTGCCTGGAGTGTGGGAAAAGATTTACCAGGAAAGTTAAACTTGACACACACATCCTGACCCACACTGGGGAGAGAAAGTTCCAGTGCCTGAAGTGTGGGAAGAGATTTACCCTGAAAGGTACCCTTGACAGACACATCCTGACCCACACTGGGGAGAGAAAGTTCCAGTGCCTGGAGTGTGGGAAAAGATTTACCAGGAAAGGTACCCTTGACAGGCACATCCTGACCCACACCGGGGAGAGAAAGTTCCAGTGCCTGGAGTGTGGGAAGAGATTTACCCAGAAAGGTACCCTTGACACACACATCCTGAGCCACACTGGGGAGAGAAAGTTCCAGTGCCTGGAGTGTGGGAAAAGATTTACCAGGAAAGGTACCCTTGACACACACATCCTGACCCACACTGGGAGAGAAAGTTCCAGTGCCTGGAGTGTGGGAAAAGATTTACCCACAAAAGTAATCTTAACAAACACATCCTGACCCACACTGGGGAGAGAAAGTTCCAGTGCCTGGAGTGTGGGAAAAGATTTACCAGGAAAGGTACCCTTGACACACACATCCTGACCCACACTGGGGAGAGAAAGTTCCAGTGCCTGAAGTGTGGGAAGAGATTTACCCTGAAAGGTACCCTTGACAGACACATCCTGACCCACACTGGGGAGAGAAAGTTCCAGTGCCTGGAGTGTGGGAAAAGATTTACCCACGAAAGTAATCTTAACAAACACATCTTGATCCACACTGGGGAGAGAAAGTTCCAGTGCCTGGAGTGTGGGAAAAGATTTACCAGGAAAGGTACCCTTGACACACACATCCTGACCCACACTGGGGAGAGAAAGTTCCAGTGCCTGAAGTGTGGGAAGAGATTTACCCTGAAAGGTACCCTTGACAGACACATCCTGACCCACACTGGGGAGAGAAAGTTCCAGTGCCTGGAGTGTGGGAAAAGATTTACCAGGAAAGGTACCCTTGACAGACACATCCTGAGCCACACTGAGGAGAGAAAGTTTCAGTGCCTGGAGTGTGGGAAAAGATTTACCAGGAAAGGTACCTTTGACAGGCACATCCTGACCCACACCGGGTAGAGAAAGTTCCAGTGCCTGGAGTGTGGGAAAAGATTTACCAGGAAAGATAATCTTGACACACACATCCTGACCCACACTGGGGAGAGAAAGTTCCAGTGGCTGGAGTGTGGGAAGAGATTTACCCAGAAAGGTACCCTTGACACACACATCCTGAGCCACACTGGGGAGAGAAAGTTCCAGTGCCTGGAGTGTGGGAAAAGATTTACCCAGAAAGGTCATCTTGACAGGCACATCCTGACCCACATTGGGCAACGTGTGGGAACATCAGGCAGAAAAAAAAATCACCAGTAATGAAATGTACACCATATGATACAACAAAGTAATTCCAACAGCCACCTACCTGGACAATGGTGCAGTCAGACCAGACCTGGTGATATGGAACAAGGCATAGAAGGTAGCAATGACAATTGAAAGCAGTGTCCATCATGAGAGTGGATTAAATAGAGCTGAGAAGGAGTGACAAAATATCAAGGCCTGAGGTATGACATGAAGAGAAACTGGAACCCTGTTATCTGTGGTGAAAGATTTCCTTGCAGAGAACCCAGGGAAGCCATGGGCACCACAAGTACAAACAATTGCCCTGAAAGCAAGAACTACACCATCCTGAAGAAAGCCCTTGGAAACAGTGCTTACGGTGCACTTATACACCCCAGGTTTGAGGTCCATTGCATCTTGCACAGTGGATAAGATGGTGGTGGGATGGGGCAAACGTCCACGCATAGGTTTGAATCTCATCACGTACCGCCTTGATACCTTGCCATTTGTGGAATGGTTTAAAGTTAGCTACATGTCACCATGATACCCATGTTCTAGGTGGTTACACCAAAAATGCACTTGGGTGGTGATATGGGCCCTAATATGCCCACCACTATAAATGAAATTGCCTGTGTCACCAAGCACAGCTTGGTGGAAGCTTAACAGCACTTCCAATAATCTTCAAGTATACCTACAGGTGCTATAGGCCAGGTCATAAAAAAAAAAAAAATGACAAGAAAAGAAAGAAAGAAACAGCTTTTACTAATTAGGCTCACCCTGAGTGTAGGAAGAGAGAAGAAAACAGAAACAGGAGGAATTGCTCTGAGCCATCTTGGAAAGAAAGTGCAGCAGAGGATCAGCCATCAAAGAGAAGAAATGTGGCAAGTAACTGAAGGTTGGGAGAAATTTGTCTGGTGTGATGCTGCCTTAACTCTCAAGCCCCGTCCTCATGATGGAGCATTGCTTCCGAACACAGGCGAGTGGTCTGCTCGATGACAAACTGCCTGTTTTTGCCCGCTGAACAACGAACAGTAGTGTTGTTCAGACAGGTACAACCTGCACAACAGCGAAAGACAGTGGTCATCTGGGCTGTGTATGGTACAGTAACAGTGGTGGCCACCATTATGGATCAGCCCCAGAGCTCCCACCTATCGGCCAGCTGCGGAACTCTGGCGGGCAGTTTGAAAATGTGGTTGGGCCAAATCACATATAAGCAAACCAATCGCGCAAATTAGATTAATTATAATATTTTTTCGGTCGTGTTAGAACAAAAACGCGTAAATCAAACATGCGTCAGTCGTTATATATATATATATATATATATATATATATATATATATATATATATATATATATATATATATATATATACACATACACACACACACAGGTAACTCTTGATTTGCGTGTGTTTAATTTACACAGTTTTGTTAATACGCGACCGAAAAAATATTATATAATTAATTAAATTTGCGCGATTGGTTTGCTTATACGCGATTTGGCCCAACCGCATTTTCAAACTGAGCACCAGACATAATTTCAAACTGCGCGCCAGAGAGTGGACAGCAACGGCAAGTGCTTGTGAGGGGTGAAGACATTGGCGTCCTGCGTTTATTTTTTTACTAGTGTTTACTTTTATACTGTGATGTTATTCTTGATAAGTGGATTTTTGATAAAGTGGAAAGGATTAAAGGATTAAATAATCCTCAAATTAAGTCATCACAAGGGAGCCCCCTCCAGTGAAGTAATTTGTCCTGCTGCTAGGCAACAAAGGCCATATAGCTGCTAGATGTCATTAGTGGGGTTCGAATCGATGCCCCGCAATCTACCACCATCGTGGCAGAATGCGGCGCCTTAATCCGCGTGACCTCTAAGGACATGATAAAGTGGAAAAGGTCAGAGGAAGATGGTGACTGACTGGTGTGAGTGGTGAAGGCAGTGACACAGTGAGTGTTGTGTTGACGTATTCTTTTTGTTGTTTTCTCTTATTATTTTTTGCTTTCTCTTATTATTTCTTGCTTTTCCCTTTACTTTAAACACACTTCTGGTATTTAGAATGGTAAATAATAAAAACATGTTAATTTAGCCAAATAAATAGAGTATTTTGTACAAATTTTTCTGGAGCACATCCCGCATACCCCCTATTATCTATTGTTTCTTATGAGAATTACTTGTTTGTTTTACGCAAATTTTGACATATGCGATGCCTCTTGAAACGCATATATCGCGTACATCGAGTTACCTGTGTGTGTGTGTGTGTGTGTATATATATATATATATATATATATATATATATATATATATATATATATATATATATATATATATATATATACACACACACACACACACACACACACACACACACACACACACACAAAAAAAAAACAAGAAACACCTAAGGAAATTGGAGAGACTACAAAAAATGGCTACAAGAATGGTACCACAATTTGAAGGGATGACATATGAGGAGAGACTAAAGGCAATGGATCTACCAACCCTGGAACAGAGAAGAGAGAGAGAGAGAGAGGGGATCTGATACAAGTTTATAAATCGATTAAACGGAATGGATCAAGTGGATAATGAGAAACTTATCCTGAGAGAAGAATATGACACTAGAAGCACAAGATCGCATAGCAAGAAACTGAGGAAGGGAAGATGTTAAAAAATATAGTTTCTCGCAAAGATGTGTTGAGACTTGGAACAGTTTGAGTTAGTGGTGTCAGCAACGAGTGTGCATAGTTTTAAAGAAAAATTGGATAAGTGTAGGTATGGAGACGGGGCCACACCAGCATAAAGCCCAGGCCCTGTAGAACTACAACTAGGTAAATATACTGAGGTTTCCAGGTGGCTCCCTGCACACATCTTCCATTAGAGCAGGGGTTCTCAACCTGGGGTACGCGTACCCCCAGGGGTACGTGAGAGGAATTTTTGGGGTACGTGGCGGGTTTCTCAAAATGCTTCAGTTTTAAATAGCAGCAAATTCGTTTGTAGTATACAATGTGTCCTTCACTAGAACCAGGACACGTTAACAAGGAAACTCTTGGAGTTATATCACTTGAGAGGAAGCTCTCTTGGATTACAGTTGCCACACAACCTTGCAAACCTATAATATTTGCTCCGATTTCTTATCTTATATGTTATTCACACACACAGTGACTTATTTATCACTGTTACTAGTTACAAGTTGCAACTAGCTGCAAGCAACACTAGTTCACTGCCATAATGATCGAAAATTGTCTGATATAGTTTCTTTTTGGTAAATGCATTGCATGTTAGTCACATATAGTGTCTCCCTGTGAGGTACCAGTTCCTATCGACACTACCTCATAGAAACATACTAATATTAATTAAAAATTGTGTCTGCTCCACATATATAACACAATTTAAACTTAATAAACTAAGTCAATAAACCATGCATTTATTGTTACCCTTCCTGACGCTGCATTGTGGGTAAGGGTACGTGATCAATACTGAAAGACTTCGAGGGTACATCACATTAAAAGGTTGAGAAGAAGAAGAATTAACCTGTGCAGAAGCGAGGTGAAATGTGTGTTAAGGTTCCGTGCTGTCTTCAAGTCTCTAGAAATGAAAGATCTTGGTACACCAGACAATTATGTTTTGCTCTATATTATGATGTCAGTCGTATAAACTCAAGTAACTATAAAGAAATACCATGGTAGAATAAGAACAGAAAAATACTGGTAGGAGTAAAACCCTGGCAAATCAATAGATACATCATAATACAGTGTTTAGAGACGATTACTCTGTACCGCGAGACGATACTGACTCTCTCCTGCGAACACTGAAATTGTGACAGTTTGGGTCCTCTCCTATTGATATTAATCAAAGTATTGCGATTTATTCACAATAGTAATATATTACACTCCGACGGAACACGGGCCTAATGTGTTTGAGATGTGGCATTTTGTTTTAGTACATTTCGCTCTATATAGCGACTGTTTAGGACTAAAAAACTGTAGCTTCAGGTAGATATTCAATAATGTTATCTATCGATTTTCAGTCTTAAAGTAGGGAAAATTACGAATATTGATGCATTTCTTTTATAGTCCTCCTTGCTTCTCGAAAAGGTGCACGAATTTAGAAAAGGTTGAAGAACACTAAACTGTACCCTGAAAAAAATACAGTAAAAAGATAAGATAAAATGACCAACATCTCTATTATTATGGAAGCTAATAATAATACCAAGACTAATTAAGTAATTCAGAGATAACGAAACGAACGACGATCACGAGAGCTTCCACGATAACAGTGTGTACGATAAGATTTGATTCCAGATTCCTCGATAGCGCTCCGAGTTTCCAAGATAACAATGGCATTCCAGTTTCCTCGATAGCGATGCAAGTTTCCAAAATGACGATGCCTTTCCATGATAAAGATGCCCTTCCAGTTTCCAAGATAATAATGCGAGTTTCCACGATCAAGATGCAATTCCAGTTTCCACGGGAACGATGCGGGTTTCCACGATGTCGATGCGGTTCCAGTCCTCACGATGCGATTTCAAGACACAATATTGAAGTCCACTTGCCTACACAGGTACTGGGACGAACCCTTTCACCCCGTAAGGATCCACCCAACACCCTTGAGTGCGAGTAAAGTGACGCTGCCACCTTCCTGCGCTGCAATTGAAGTCCACTTGCCTACACAGGTACTGGGATGAACCCTTTCACCCCGTAAGGGTCCACCCCACACCCTTAGGTGCGAGGAGAGTGGCGCTGCCACCTCACTGCGACGCAATTGAAGTTCACTTGCCTACACAGGTACTGGGGCGAACCCTTTCACCCCGTAAGAGTTCACCCCAGACCCGTGAGTGCGAGGAGAGTGACGCTGCCACCTTACTGCGCCTCACACGGGTAGCCATGAGCATAACCCGCCACACTCCACTCCCCAAACACTGTCAGTGAGTCCTTTTCACCCCGTAAAGGACCACTGGTACGGTCAGTGCCTGGCTCATGGCGCACAGCGTGCCCTCGTTCATGGCGAGTTGTTCAGCCCGATGTCATTATAAGCAGAGGTCCTGTACACACCACTCACCACCAGACTCTATGCAAGGAGCCCTTATCACCCCTTAAAGGCCCCTCACGGCATCATCTGATGGACGGTAGACACGGCACCCTGCTTAAGGCGACGCCTTGCCTAGTATGAGGCGCTGCAAGTTGACAACAATCAGTGAGCTTGAAGCCGCGAAGGAAAATGAGTCCACGCTAACAATGGGATTCCACGACAGGTTGCGATTCCAGTGTCCACGGTACAGATGTGTTTGTTGAGGATAACGATCCGTTTATCGAGGCTAACGGTGCGGCGATGGCGATGGCGAAACGATCCAAAGTATTATTACCTACACAGGTACTGGGACGAAACTTTTTACCCAGAAAGGGTCAACCCCAGTCCCGTGGTTATGAGAGCAGTGACGATGCAACCTTGCAATGCCTCACACAGGTCGCCATGAGCAATGACCCGCCACACACCACTCCCCAAACGCTGTCATGAAGTGAGTCCTTTTTACCTAACCTAACCTAACCTAACCTAACCTAACGTAAAGGACCCCTGGTACTGTCAGTGCCTGGCTCATGGCACATAGCGTGCCCTCGTTCATGGCGAGTTGTTCAGCCCGGTGTCATTATAAGCAGAGGTCCCGTACACACCACTCACCATCATATTCTATGCAAGGAGCCCTTATCACCCCTTTAGGGCCCCTCACGGCACCATCCGGTGAGTGGTAGACATTGATCTCTTGCTTATGGCGACCCTTGCCTAGTGTGATGCGCTGCAAGTGGACGACTAGTAGTGAAGCTTGAGGCCACCAAGGAAAAGCAGGACCTGCAGCCAGTTCCTGCCTTGGGCCCCAGGCCGGACCCGACGGCCACCTCCTTCCCCCGTGCGGCGCCCAAGGCCGTCACGGCCCTCAAACATCTTTAGGCCGAAAGTTCTCAATCGTCGTTTTAATTTTGATTCGAATATAAAATCGTCGATGGTAAATGAAAAATAGCTTTGGTGTGAAAGTGTGCAAGAGTTAGCTGATTAATGAAACAAGGTGAGGCAGCTTTGCTCCGGAGTATTTAGTGTACTTTGCATGTTGCTGCCGTGAATGTGTACGTGTTTGTAGGTAACTGGATAGAAACAGTAGACCAATGGTAGTTGTGTAGCTACTGGGGAACTTTTGAAAATTAGTTAAGCTTCTGGATAGAGTGGATGAGTGCACACAGGTTTGCGTGTCTTATACATAAACTGCCACTTGTAAACATAAATTTTTCTATTTCATGCTCTTAGAAAAAAGCAAACTTAGTTTTCTTTATTTCCCTGATCACAATCATAAGGAAACACTAGGAGAGGACCCAAACTCCCGTTGAAGTTGCCAGATTCAACAGATATCGTAATATTTCACAGAAAAGATGGTCAACTGCATATCGTATATTTTTGGATATTCTTTTGTCACGTAAGGAGATATCAAGATAGGTAAAGTATTTCTAAACATGTATCTACGACAAAAAAAGCTATAATAGTAGAGTTAGGTTATAACTATGCATTGTGTTTTTTTTATATACCATCTTGCTCTATTCCTGGGACAAAAATTGCTTCTTCCTCAATTGATAGCTCGAAGTTAGTATGATATTTTCTTTCCTTCTAGGTTAGTAAGTAGACTACAAGACACCATGAACCTATGAAGCCCCGTAAATGAGATTATTTTCATAACTTAGAAATCAAAGTCTGATAATGAGATTGTCTATTGCCAACCAAACCGTTCTGCATAGACGTCTTCAGCGTCATAGAGACCTAATGATGTTAGCTCATGGACAGTGGCCATCCTGACAGCGCGAAACCACAGGGGGTTCATAAGATTTCCAGGGGTACTTAGATAGCTGATCTAATAAAATCCTTTGCAGTGCCATTGCATATTGAGTTCCATGATCCATGTGACAATACTGGGGGTACTGGTAGATGGTCTTATAACTCAGGGGGTTCTTAACGATAAAAAGGTTGAGAACCCCTGCATTAGAGGATTCTGGAGGCACTCCATATTGTGGCACTTCTCCATAAGAATGTATTTCTTTGATGATAGTCAGTCTTCAATCTACGTACCTCCCCCCCAGACTATGATCTAGTTAATAAGTGTCTTCATTTCATCCACGCCCTAGAAAGTGCTGGTGCCACGGTGCATTTCACCTGGATACCCTCTCATGTGGGTATCTTGCTAAATGAAAAGGCAGACCGCCTTGCTCAATGTGCCCTTCAAGACGAAACACACACACACAGAGTGGGTAAAGGAGGAGGAGGAGTCATGATTATGTTAAGGAAGGAGATAATGATGAACCAAGTGGAATGTGGGGAAGGAAAAGCAGAAGTATTGTAGTATATATTAAGATGCATATTAATAAAAAAGTTAACAATCATTGTAACATATGTGCCACCAAAAACAAATTCATGGACCAATCAAATTCTTGATTGGTCATGAATAGATGACACAATAAGGAGTCTAACGAGAATTGTTAAAGAAAGGAGAAAAGTGATATTAGTAGGAGATTTCAACTGTAAAGAAGTGGACTGGGAAAATTATGAAAGTGGTATGGGGGAAGAAGCCTGGGGAGAAAGATTCCTGAACTTAATGATAGACAATATGATGAACCAGAGAGTAAAGGAATGCACAAGATTCAGAGGAAACGACGAGCCGGCAAGATTGGACCTAGTTTTTACAAGAGGTATACAAATGAATGATGATATAAGATATAAGTGCCCATTGGGAAAGAGTGACCATGCAATATTAGAAATAGATATAGAAGAAGGAAAGGAAGATAGAGACGATTCATACAACTTCCACCCAAAACATTAACAATGGGCTACTTTGAAGATTCGAACCTACCAGGTTTCGCGGGCATAGTGTCCGTGGTGAAGCACCTTCACAAATTCTTCCACACATTATTTTTTCTCTCTACTCGAGAATTCCACGTGAATACAAATATGCTCAACTACTATGTGTTTAAGTGTACGCCTTGTATGTATGATAATATTAACAAATAGAATCATATGTATGTTATAAAAAAAAATAGCATGGAAAACTTCCACTTGACATCGCTTCTATGGATGGCTAATAAATTTTAGAACTGCATATTTCGTCATAATATATATCCTGTCACTAATGAAAACGCTAACTCTCAGTACTCCTGAGATTGTTTTGGTTCTGTATTATTCCATGTGGCGACAACTGGCAACTTCCGCTCCCGCATGGTGATGCACTTTATAAAGTTTATTTACAAATGCCATTTGTGAATTTATATTTTTATATTTCTGAAGTCTTGCTTTCTTCCTATAGGCGTACCTCATCTCGTCAAGTTCCTTTAGCGTTTTCATTAGTGACAGGATATATATTATGACGAAATATGCAGTTCTAAAATTTATTAGCCATCCATAGAAGCGATGTCAAGTGGAAGTTTTCCATGCTATTTTTTTTTATAACATACATATGATTCTATTTGTTAATATTATCATACATACAAGGCGTACACTTAAACACATAGTAGTTGAGCATATTTGTATTCACGTGGAATTCTCGAGTAGAGAGAAAAAATAATGTGTGGAAGAATTTGTGAATGTGTTTCACTACGGACACTATGCCCGGGAGGGAGAGGCTTCACAAGCTCCCCATTGGCCTCTCCCGTGTTAAGCAATGGCAAACTGCAGCTTTCTTTTTCATTACTAGAGGAAAACTAAGAAAGAACTGATGGTTTGACTTATGTAAACCACATTATAGTTTGTTATTTTTTTTTTTTTTTTACGTAGGGAAGAGGGCCAGCCAAGGGCAAAAAGAAGAAAGTTAGAAAAAGGCCCACTTGAGCGCTGGCTCTCCAAAGAGTACAAAAAGTGCCAAAACCGTCAGCCAGAATTAGGGAAGCAAATGCCTCGATACCTCCCTCTTAAAAGAAGACAAGTTTTAGGAATTCGGAAATACAGATGCAGGGAGGGAGTTCCAGAGTTTACCAGTGAAAGGGATGAATGATTGAGAGTACTGGTTAACTCTTGCATTAGGGAGTTGGACAGAATAGGGATGAGAGGAAGAAGAAAGCCTTGGCAGCGTGGCCGCAGGAGGAGGGGAGGCATGCAGTTAGCAAGATCAGTAGAACAGTTACCATGAAAATAGCGATAAAATATAGAAAGGGATGCAGTATGTCAGGTAGACCTGTTATTAACGGTGTTTGTCCGAAATAGCTACAATATTGCAACAAATACAGCAGGACGTTTCCGAGAGAAATTACGGCAAAAAGATTACTTTTTCTCGTTTAATGCATGACAAGGAACAAAATTAAATAGTGAAGCAAAATTTCAGTGACTGCATGATGTTTTTCCACCGCTCAGTGACATGATCACACAGCACTCTAAATATAAACTACAAAGAGAGAGAATATTAATTAATTAATATATATATATATATATATATATATATATATATATATATATATATATATATATCAGAGAGAGAGAGCGAGGAGAATATTAATTAATGCATAGGTATATCTTAGAGAGAGAGAGAGAGAGAGAGAGAGAGAGAGAGAGAGAGAGAGATGTTTTTTAACTCCTATACCAATAAAAATCCACCTTCAGGCCGTTTCAGCCAGCTGATACAGTTTACTTATCCTTCATTTAAATGCACATGTGTACATCTACACATGCACATGTATACATTCACATGTGTACATGACCTTGTTCAGTGATAGGTTTGGCGCAGAGACAGCTTCTCACAAGTCCACCGGAGCTGGAAAACACTGTATTATCTCATTTGTGTGTAGAGTTGCCGTGTCAGTGTTGGTGGCACAGTACGCCACGACTATTGCGAGTCTGTTAAGGTGACATGTCTGGTGGGCAGCCTCCAAACATGGACGTAACACTAACAATAAGGAGCGTAACTCGGGCGTCCCCATGGATTTCCAATGGGCGGCTGGCAATGTTTTTGGTGTAAGGGGACTAAGGGGGGGCGTTATAGGGGCAGCAGCGGACCAATAACGCGCCCCCTTCACCTTTGTGACGTCACGCCGCCGCCTTGTAACCTAACCTCCTTGATCCAAACATCCATTCAAACTTGGACACATTTTTTTTACCTTGAGGTTTGTGTACAATTAGACCATTTTGATGATTTTATTGACATTAGGAAGGACGTATGGAGGTGAGAAGATTAATGGCCACAGTCTTCACTATTTTAATCACCACTTGAGGTTCTGGAGGTGCATGAAATCAGCAAATAGGAAGCAGAGTGAATATGAAGACGCGTCACACTCGAACGCTGTGGAATCATATGACGCGCCACAAGAGGAGGAGGAAGAACACCAACACAAGTAAACAAACCTCAGAATTTTCAGCCATTCCCAGCCATTCTCAGCCACTTCCAGGCCTCCTTTGTGGGTGACATGAAAGCCGAGGTTGGCAATGGACCAGTGGGGGAGGAGGAGGAGAACATGGAGGAGGGAGGAGAGGCGGAAGAGGAAGAGGAAGATATTGGAGATGTAGAAGGTAATTTGTCGATGTTTTTTTTAGGTAAATTTGTTTCTATTTCCGTTTGAGTATTGTTGTTGTTGTTGTTGGTAGTTATGGCGGTAAATTTGCAGTTTGAACCAATATACCCTGTCTTATATTTCTTTTCCCTACGTCTAACGAGCTTGGGGACCTCCTGGGAAACCTAACCTAACTGTATCATTGATTTCCGATAGGGCAAAGTGGGGTTAGAAATGGTGGTACAAGTGTGATGTGGACCTTGAGAATGTGTGTAGTGACGTGTAGTGTGTGGGCTCAAACCTCAACATTTCCGTTATGTCTCTAGTCTTTTGTTTATAGATAATTTCTTAGTGTTGGATTTGGCCATTTGCTCTTTGCCAGTGTTTATTCTATAGTTCTTTGCCATTATTACTACTTGTGCTACTGGTGGCAGGTCCATCGCCCCCCCCCACGGTGTGCCCAAAGTCCACTCGCCCTGTAAGTTGTGGCACATCTACTCTTTGGGAAGTTGAAGTGTCCCAGTGTGCCCCACAACCAAGTCACTGCGCCACAACTCTCACACCAATACTACACACTATAAGTCAACCCTATTCAGTTCAGATCATTGGGTGAACGAATAATTTCAGCCAATTTGAACAATTCTCTACAAACAGTGTTGGTTAACAGTTCAGATATTGATGTTGACATTGGCAGGACACTTCAGTTAGTGTCAGACAGGAAAATGAAGCACATCCAGAGAAAATCCTATAGGACACTCCTGGCCTGTTTGCAGCATTGGTGGGATGCCTACGTACACTGACACAGATTGTGGCCAGTGCAGTGTCCAGTGTTCCTGTATTGTAGCGTTCTAGTCTTTTCATCCTGTTTTGTCTTCTTTTATGTTGAAAATACTGTATTTGATGCAATAAATAGGTTTTCATGACATGAATATACAATGAATACTTTTATTATATTAGTAAAACTATTATTAGTACATCCTATGTGTCTGATAATTGTACCTCACAAACTGAGTTCCTTTAAGAAGGATTTGGGTCACAGGAACTCAGTATGCTGACTCTGCAGTAAAGAGGTTTTCATGACTAGTATGCAGTGCAGATGCATTTACAAATATTAAAACTATTATTACATGCAATGTATAATATTCTTTTTTTAATTGTGAGTTTGTTTGTCATGATGCCTAAAGGTTTTCAAACTTTGAGAAGTGAGTTTGGCACAACAACTCAGTAATGAGCAGCTGTGGTGCATCAACTACCTAGGAAGTTCATTCACCACAGCTTCTGGCCGGCCAGTGGACTTGTGGCACAGTGTCACTGGGGCAGATGGACTATACAGCACTACTACAGGTTGAACCTCACAAAATCCGGCAACTGCCAGACCTGAGACTTGTTGGATTACAGAAAATTGCAGACTGCAGGTGGTCCTTAGTAAGCATCCTAAAACAGCCTGTATAGTGTTAATCAGTCTGTATTATAACTAACATTGTTTTAATACAATGTATGTCAGCTGTACAAGTAAATATGCATGCAAAACAATACAGAACACATATACTAAAGGAAAGTAACTTTAATTTACATGATTCTGGAACATTTAACTTATTCCTGCAAATTAAAATTATGCTGGATAAGATTTGCTAGATTATGAAATTTCGGATTTGGGATGTCCAACCTGTACTACTACTACTACTACTACTACTACTACTACTACTACTACTACTACTACTACTACTACTACTACTACTACTACTACTACTACTACTACTACTACTATACATACTACCACCACCACCATGACTACCCCCCCACAGAGTTCCTGAAGCTGGACGCTGAGCTGGATGCCCTCAGCTCTGCCCTGGACACTCTGGAGCAGCGCAACGACTCCATCAACTCCAGACTGCGCCTCATTCTGGAGGAGAACCGCTGCACCAGGGAGGCGGCGGCGGCAGCAGCAGTGGCAGAGGCGGAGGAGATGAAGGGGAAGAAAATGCAGTAGTGTGTGTGTCTGTGTGTGTGTTATTATTTTTTTTCTCTCTGTCTGTCACTCTGTCTCTCTCTTCCTCTTTCTCTTCTCTTCTCTTCTGCACTACTACTACTACTACTACTACTGAATTGTTTATAGCAGCAGTAGTAGTAGTAGTAGCAGCATTAAGAAGAAAAATTACATTCCAAAAGGTTTAAATATATATAGTTATTTCTTTATGTGTATATATGTATGTTGATATTATTTTTGGGACCTTTAGTGGCCTAGGAATAGAAAAGTAGTGTGTGTGTGTGTGTATGTGTGTGTGTGTACAAAGTTAAGTTTAAGAATGAATTACTACATTTTGTGCCAAGAGAAGGAAAAAAGGAAAGAAAAGAAGAGAGGGAGGCATCACAAACAAGAATTAATTTACTCTACAAAGGAAGAGAAGAAAGAAAGTGACAAAATAGGACACCACAAAATTGAAACAAGAAAAGAGGAAAAGGATGAAAAAGTTAGGAAATAAAATAGAAAAAGAAGAGAGGGAAGACACAAACAAGAATTAATATACTTTGCAAAGGAACAGAAGAAAGAAAATGACAGAATGGCACCACAAAATGAAAAACAAGAAGGAAAAGAAAGAATAAATGTTGAATAAAATAGAAAAAAGAAAAGGGAGATGTCACAAACAAGAATTAATAAACTTTGCAAAGGAACAGAAGAAAATGAGGAAATGGCGCCACAAAACTGTAACAAGAAAATGAAAAAGGAAAAGAATAAAATAAATCAAAGAAATGTTATTGTTATTACTTTCAAATATTTGTTGATTAATTGATTTGTTTTGTATCATCAAATTCATTTTTTTTTTTGCATTTTGTAATTTCTTATCTTTTATTATGGTTTAATTAGGAGGCATCAATTTATTCATTTATTTATATATTTTGCATCATGAAGCACTGGGGCACATTTTAACCTTGAGATTTGTATACCATTAGACCATTTTATTGACATTAGGAAGGGTGTATGGAGGGCAGAAGATTAATGGCCACAGTCTTCACTATTTTAACCCCTTCAGTACTGGGACACATTTTTACCATGAGTTTTGTGTACCATTAGACCATTTTATTGACATTAGGAAGGGTCTATGGAGGGGAGAGATTAATGGCCACAGTCTTCACTATTCTAAACCCCGACATGAGTTTCTGAAGCTGTATCAAATCACCAAATAGTCACCAGAATGAGGGAAATGCAACTTAGATGCTATTATTATTGTCATTATTATTATTATTATTATTATTATTGTTATTGTTTCTTTGTTTTTTCATCTTTTCTTTTTTTCTTTTTATTTTTCTTTCTATTTTTTCTCTCTTTCTATTCCTTCCTTTTTTTTATCTTCTTTTTTTCTTTCAATTTTTTTCTTTCTCTTTCTATTCCTTCCTTTCTTTTCTTTGTTTCTTTCATCTTTTCTTTTTTTTTTTTTTGCTTTCTATTTTTCTTTTAATTGTTTTCTTTCTATTTTTTTCTCTTTCTATTCCTTCTTTCTTTTCTTTGTTTCTTTCAACTTTTCTTTTTTTCTTTCAATTTTTCATATATTGTTAATTATTCACATTATTTGGGTTAGCTTTATTTTTTCTTTATTTCTTTATTCATTCATTTATTTATATTTCACCTTGTTTATTTTTATCTATTTACTTATTTATTTATTTTATTAATGAATGTATTTCTTTTTACAATTCTCTTTTCTTCAATATCAATTTTTTGGGTGTATTCAATTTTTATTTATTTATTTATCTGATTTACAATGTTTAGTTTTTCAATATGTTAGTCCCTGCCTCTCTCTCTCTCTCTCTCTCATTTATTTATTTCT
This sequence comes from Portunus trituberculatus, assembly GCF_017591435.1. NCBI lineage: Eukaryota > Metazoa > Arthropoda > Malacostraca > Decapoda > Portunidae > Portunus > Portunus trituberculatus. The sequence continues at coordinate 4,202,865 of NC_059280.1, forward strand.
CTCCTTCCTTATTTTCTTTTTCATCACGTTTTTCTTCCTCTCTCTCTCTCCTTTTGTTTCTATTCTCTTTTTTTTTTTTTTTTTTTATAAGAGGAAGAACTACCAAGGGCAAAGAAATGAATAATAGAAAAAAAAAAAAAAATAGGCCTCCTGGAATTGTAGTCTTCAGAAAGTGATAAAAAATGGGCCTCTTTCATGTTATATGTCACCCTTAGCTAGCCTTCCCCTGTCACCCTTAGCCAGCCTTCCCCTGTTACCCTTAGCCAGCCTTCCTCTGTTGCCCTTAGTCAGCCTTCCCCTCTTACATGATAGGAAAAAGCCAAGTGTTTATCAATGGTGTATATATATATAGGGTGTCTGTCTGTCTGAGTGTCTGTAGGGAATATATTAAAAGGGGAATTAGAAAGATGTTTGTATTTCTCCCATATTTGCATTTCCTAACATGGCTGTGTGTGTGTGTGCATGCGTGTGTGTGTGTGTGTTTGTGTGTTTTGTTGATTTCTACTGCTAATTCTCTCTCTTCAAACATTAATTCCATGACTACTACTACTACTACTACTACTACTACTACTACTACTACTAGGAAAGTCAAAACAGTGCCTCTAGTACATGTTTTATTCATCTTACAGAATTTCAAAGCACATTCACTATCTGTCCGTCTGTCTGTCTGTCTCTCCTCCCTACTTAATTCAAACTGGAAATTGTAATAGTAGTAGTAGTAGTAGTATATGGCAGATACATGAAACATTTTAATGAAAGATAAGATCAAAATGACAGATAATAACAATGATAATAATAATAATAGTAATAACAACAATAATAATGCCACACAAAGACACACACACAACAAATAATATATATACACACTTATTAATATTCACTATCATTGTCATCATCATTATTATCATCATCATCATCATCATTTTATCATTCATCACACCATCAGTACAATAGATAATAGTAGTGGTGGTGGTGGTGGCAGTGGTGTTTTAGCGGGCAGGGGGAGGGGGGGGCATGAGGCCGGGGGTGGAGGGTGGACCAGACACCGCAGAACCAGGGCCGAATACAAGCTGTGGGGGGAGTGGAAGAAATATTAGGTTAGGTTAGGTCTCTCTCTCTCTCTCTCTCTCTCTCTCTCTCTCTCTCTCTCTCTCTCTCTCTCTCTCTCTCTCTCTCTCTCTCTCTCTCTCTCTCTCTCTCTCTCTCTCTCTCTCTCTCTCTCTCTCTCTCTCTCTCTCTCTCTCTCTCTCTCTCACTCTCTCTCTCTCTCTCTCTCACCCTCTCTCTCTCTCTCTCCCTCTCTCTCTCTCTCTCTCACCCTCACACCCTCTCTCTCTCTCACCCTCACACCCTCTCTCTCTCTCACCCTCACACCCTCTCTCTCTCTCTCTCTCTCTCTCTCTCTCTCACCCTCACACCCTCTCTCTCTCTCTCACCCTCACACCCTCTCCCTCTCCCTCTCTCTCACCCTGTTCCTGTCTTGCTTCATCATCTCCTCCACGTTAAGTCTCTCCATCTCAAACATGATTGGAGCAAACAAGATGACCGATGAACTCACTGCCACCCACACCACCTGGCGACTCAGCTCATAGGTGCCTGAGGAGGGAGGGTCAGGTCAGGTCAGGTTAGGTTAGGTTAGGTTGATTTAGGATAGGTAAGAAAAGGGATAGGTTAGGATTAGATTAGGTAAAAATTGTTAGGTTAGGAAAAATAGGAAAGTTAGCATAGGTTAGTTTTTTTTAAAGGAAAGTTTGGTTAGGTTAGGTGAAAAAATAGGCTTGGTTAAGTGAGAGAGAGAGAGAGAGAGAGAGAGAGAGAGGAAAAGATAGGTTTGGGAAAGGTTAGGTTAGGTAAAAAGTAAGTTAGGTTAGGTTAAAATTAAATAGGTTCGGTTAGGTTAGGTACAAATGAGTTAGCGTAGGTGAAAAAGAGTATAACATTCTCACTCATCTAATATATAAGACACACACACACACACACACAACAAATGAGTTAGGTTACGTTAGATAAAAATGAGTTAGCTTAGATTAGGTTAGGTTACATAAAAAGGGTTCATTACTTCACATATATATTAGCTAGGTTAGGTGTGGTTTGGTGAGGTTAGCCTTATTTATTGATTTCCTTATTTCTTTCTGGGTTAGGTTAGGTTACATGCCTGGCAGAGGTGAGGTGAGGGAAGGTGACGTTAGGTTAGGTGTGTTGAGGTTAGGTTAGGTTAGATGAAGTCAAGTATGGTTAGGTTAGATTAGCTTACGTTCAATAAAAAATCAGATTGGTTTGTGTTTGGATAAAGTTAGGTTAGATTATTGTATTGTATTAAAGTATTGTAAAAAAGAGAAAAAATACAACACACACACACTATCTCTCTCTCTCTCTCTCTCCACTCTTACTTTCTCTATATAACACAAGCAGTCTCTTTCTCTCTCACTTTTAAGGAGGCTGAGTGAGGAGGACATGGTGGAAGAGCAGGTGGATCGCAGGCGGTCTGGGAACATCTCGGTGAGCCCCCACACTCTCTCCAGCAGACTCTCATCCAGGTCCTGCCAAGAATACTGCTGTCACTACCACTGTATTAACCCCTTCAGTACTGGGATGCATTTTTACCTTGAGATTTGTGTACTATTGGACTATTTTATTGACATTAGGAAGGGTCTATGGAGGGCAGAAGATTAATGGCCACAGTCTTCACTATTTTAACCCCTTCAGTATTGGAACACATTTTTACCTTGAGTTTTTTGTGTGATCAGACCATCTTATGAATTTAATGAATACAAAATACCCTAAAATTACCAAATACACCCTGAAATTCCCACATACACCCTAGAATACCCCAGCGCCCCCCAACAACACCCCACGGCCCCTATAGCTACCCACCGCCCCCCACTGCCTCCTAAAAAACACCCCAGCGCCCCCTCCTTGACCTCCCAAAGCCCCCTCAGCTCACCTCATCTTCATCCAGGTCAGCGGAGTCAGCGGAGGGGATCTGAGGCAGCGTGAGGTCAGCAGACGACACCCTGGCCTCATCTTGGCTCTCCGGCGTGACCTCGCTGCTCGCCACGCCGCTGTCCCCACCTGGAAGCTCGATCAGGGTCGCCATTGAGGTCACGCGCGGTCAGGTGAGGTCACAAGGCTGGGATGAGAGGTGGGTCGGCGTGGTGGTGTGTGTGTTTGGGCCGGTCTGGGTCTTGGTCTGGGTCTGGGAGGTGTCTTGGTCTTGGTCTTGTGAAGTGTTTATTTTGCCGTATTTTATGGTTTATTTGGTGGTTTTGTGGGTGGTGTGTTATCTGTGGTGGTGTGTTGTGTTGTGTGTTCAGTGTCAGCGGGTTGTTGGTGTTGAGTTAGTGGTGAGTGGCTGTAATGAATGGCGGTGTGGGTTTCAGTAGGATTATGTAACTATGACTTCAGTGAGTCTTGATCCTGTTCTCTGGCATTGTCCGCCCGACGCTCTGTATCCCAGCTCAGTGGTTAGAGCGCTGGCTTCACAAGCCAGATGACCGGGGTTCGATTCCCCGGCCGGGTGGAGATATTTGGGTGTGCCTCCTTTCACGTGTAGCCCCTGTTCACCTAGCAGTGAGCAGGTAGGGGATGTAAATCGAGGAGTTGTGACCTTGTTGTCCCGGTGTGTGGTGTGTGCCTGGTATCAGGCCTATCCCAAGATCAGAAATAATGAGCTCTGAGCTCGCTCCGTAGGGTAACGTCTGGCTGTCTCGTCAGAGACTGCAGCAGATCAAACAGTGAAACACACTGATAGATGCGCTGATACTGATACATAGACGGAAGGATCTATTGTTGGATAAGGTTACAACATGGAAGGGGGTAAGGAACCTGCCCCCTCCCCTCCCTCCAGACACAAAAGGAGAGACATTGTGACAGTGCAATGAATACAGAGGATAACAAGATAATACACTTTTCATAAGAGGGAAACCTGGCCAAGGGCAATGCTACTCTTAAGGCGGCGTCAAACTAGCACTTTTCCGTCAATTTTCTGACGATTGACAACTTTTGCAGACGGTGGCTGTCACACACAAGCTTGCTTCCGCCTTTGCCGCGCTTGTCGATTGTAAACAAACATGGCTCCTCATTCACCCCAGCAAGCCGCGGCTTTTTTGCACCTTATAATGTAATCAGCTGTTCTGTGATCCCAAAGGCAACGGTGACCTCTAATGCTCTCTATGAGAAATTCGTCAGTGTGTTTTGTCCACTGCTCATCTTGGCCAGCTACTTGGAAGTTGCCTTGGAAATATTCAAAAGCGTCGCACATTCGCACTCCCCTGGAAATGTACACACACAACTGAGGAACTTTTCATTGCTAGGCTAGAAGAAAAAAAATATGTATACAAATATATTTTCATCAACTCATTTATATTTTTTGTCATGATAATAACATTCTTCCGTTTAACAATAAAATATATATATATATTTTTTTTTAATAAAAGTGTTGATTAGAAACCATAGTTTTTATTTTGACTAAAAATTGGCGCTAGACGAAAACGATGCGTTCCGTCTGACTCAAGACGACGGAAGAGTAAAAAGACGACGGAAATCGCCTGAGACGACGGAAAAAGTGCTAGTGTGACGCCGCCTTTAAGGTGGGGCGGTCAGAGCCACAGTGCAGCATACTTAGTCAGTGCCAGGCTCACCGTGTGGGCCTCAGAGGCGCAACAAGCAAGGCGGCGAGCAGCGGTCTGCCTTCTCATCAAGCTGTCAGGTGCATAGCTACACACGTGACACTGTGTCCAGTGGAGTGCACCGTGGCACCACCACGGCACCACGGCACCACGGCACCATCCTCCAGGCCAAGGCAAGGCAAGGTGTGCATGAGATCACACATCTGTTTACCACAAGACAGTCGGTGTGTGGGAGGCAGACTGAAGGCCACATGGGGCTGCCTTGCTGACTGCCAACTAAAAAGAATATACATCCTTATTATGTAGAGAAGCGCCACGTTATGGAGTGCCTCTTCACACCAAGCCCTGAGCTGTGGTGCTGTGCAGACACTCCCTAACCCACCCTGACACTTGTACCACGCAGCCTTCACCATGACTTGCTGCATAGTGACACCTCTGCTGGCCCTGTCAGAGGCACCCTTAGGGCCCGTGAGGCAGCGTCCTTATCAGTAACACACTCAGCAAAACCATGCCAACTCACACCGTATACATACAGTGATCCTCTAGACACCCATATATAGGTGCGCAGCGTACTACATCACCTGAAAGGACTGCCCCGGCCCACGGACCATCATGGTGTGTTGACCAGTGAACCAGCAGCCACCCATTCCATCCCTCACACACACACACACACACACACGTAGCACCACCTTGGGGCACGAGGGCGACACTGGCTGCCTTGCAAGAAGCTTGACATATGTTACAAAGGTGTGACTTAGTGTTCTCTCCCTTCACCACCACGAGGGCACAGGGGACACATTGGGTGAGGCCATCCTTGCCGGGAGCCGGTGGTGATGGTGGTAGTGACTTATTGCCCCGTTTCCTCTCTGCATGACTGGCACACTGGGCTGAAGAGGCAGGGAGGCACTGTGTTGAACTAACTCCATCCCCACGGGCCTCCACTGTGCTCACCAGTGCCTCTCATGTCCACTGCGAATGCCAAGTAACGACGAGGCACCCTGGCCAGACCTACACAACACCTGACCTTTATTACAGAACATATTATTATTATTGTTATTATTATGATGATGATTATTATTATTATTAAAATTTTTCTTTCTTTTTCTTTCTTCTTTTTCTTCTTCTTATCATTATTATTATTATTGTTATTATTATTATTATTATTATTATTATTATTATTATTATTATTATTATTATTATCATCATCATCATTAT